>NC_041811.1:17338442-17638442 GCF_900964775.1 Scleropages formosus
TCCATCTCTGAACCCATGCAGCCCTATCACATGTAGGGACAGTTTGTACCGTAGTGGTTAGAGCTGCTGTAGTACCTGTCAGCAAGGTACTTACCCTGAGTTACTCCAGTAAAAATGACTCAGCTGTATGAATGAGTCAATTGTAAGTAGCTTAACATAGTAAGACGCTTTGGAGAAAAGCATCAGCTAAATTAATAAATGTAAATATGTCAAGGGCGTTAGTTCTCGATGCAACAGAAAATCATCCACGTGCTTCACTGTTCGCTGTCCCACAGCGACGTGCATAACAATAATGAAAGATATTTTAATTAATCGAGTTACTTCAATTACGCAAGGAATCTTTCCAGTCCTACTTTTTCCATCTTAACGGAAGACTGAGTGGGTTTTATTTACTTTCCCTTTAAAATATAGATCGGAAGAAGTCAATCTCAAGAAAACGTCTGTAAACATAACCATTACGATGCAAACTTATGGTAAAGGGCTAATGTATTAAAACAAGAGTCCGTCGCAATGCGGCACAACAGTTGTTTTTCTCGTGCACTATATAGGGCCAAGCGGTGCAGTATGAGATGAGCAAAGTCCACTCAGCTCTCAGGACTCTATTAACTGTCAGTAAACGCACTGTACCACTTACAGCACGGACGCTGCACACCTTTGAGTGTTCGGTCTTGAAATTTTGCACTTCTACACATTTATCGCCATCTTTTCAGTTGTGTGTGCTGTTAGAGTGGTGTCCCAAACTTGAGAGAAGACACGTTTAATAGCTCCATCTATGTCCTCTAACCATTCTGGAGACCAGCATGAGAAATTAGCCACAGGCACTCGATATCTAACTCTGCCTGTCTTCAGCAATCTAGACTAATCGGAATTTTGCTGGATTTTCAAATTTTTACCTATTGGTCGTCTGGGAAAATTTTCTTCAAGAACATAATGTATGGTTCAGTAGCGTTTTTGGCGGTGTCCTGCAACCACCAATGCGTCCACTGATGTCAGTGATGGGTAAAAATTGAGTCATCTACACTTGCATGGAAATTCACCTTAAACTCATTGAATGCCTTCAAGTAACCATATGCACAAGACAAGGCCCCGAAAAGAGTGAAGCATTATTGCACAGATGACCCATTCGCACACCATGCAAATTCAGTTGTCAGTTGACTTGTTTATGAACTGAGGTATGCTAAGACATTCTGAACTACCTTCAAATTTACCAATTTAGCAATCGTGATTAATTTACAGTTATTAACATTTCTCGTTGGTGAGACTTAGAAGTAAAGCAAACTGAATCTAAGTTTTTATGACCGGTTAAAGTCATTACAGTTTTAATTTACTCATTTTGCGCGATATCTTTGTGGTCCTGTATCTGCAATCTAGCTTCATAACGTGCAAAAAAGTATTGAAAGCAACATGTCGGAAGTGTTCTGTTTGGCAGGACTTGGTGTTTTGTATCATGTGGGCATTTCTGCTATATTTACTACAAAACCAAACACTTGGGCCGGTGAACTCGTCCTTTTTTTTTTATAATTCAGCAAAATAACTTTCAGATGCAGATTCGCACATTGCTCAGTAAGAGAGATGGATACATGCTCAAGCACCGTGTTTCGCACCGTGAGATGCACCCTACAGTCGTGCTCAGTGCTGCTGTGCAATCCGGATCTGAGTGAACTATTTATTAAACCCAGCTTCTTTTGCTACTACTCTTGAGATTATAAGATTATTTACAAGTTCCCCTTCACTGGCTTTGGCATCTGATGAAGAAGGTCCATAAAAAGTTGATTTTTTTAATTTTAAGTTTCTACAGCTTTATTGTCAAAGTTCCATGCTTCCTGCTAACACACCCACCCACAATCACGGTTCATGTCTGTTAGCAGAGTTCAGTTTTATGTAGTCTATCAAAATCCCGATCGCCCTGTATCTTGTAAATCTTTACAGATTACAGCTGACATTAAAAGGCCACATCTTTTAATGGCCAATGTAAAATTTGCAGTGTGTAAATAAATGTAATAAATGTAGATCTGGTTCCACTTTAACTGTCTCACCTGCTTGGCACTGCTTTTCCCTCTTTCCTTTTGTGTAAGACCAAACAACGCACGGGACAGGACCATCGCTTCGGAACAATCAGATCAATACTGGGTACACGACATTCGCAAGGAACTGAGAAATCCGACAGCGGCAGAGAAGTACGGAAATGTTTCCGTGAACCTTGCCACATCACAGGGATTTGTCTCTGAAGTACATAAGGTGTCTGTGCTCTGCTCTTGCTTTTGTTGTGACCTGTAAACGCAAACCCCGGTGCGGTTGTAGTCATACCCACTGTTTAAAGCAAGAGCCTGCAATGCGTGCAAAACAGGAGCGCACAGTCAGTCCCAAGTTCAGGCCCTGTGTTTTTGGCCCTAGAGATGGCAGTGCTGGCCATATTTGGGACATTCCCCAAATAATGGATGCTTATGCCAGCCTATTCATGATTTTTGTGACTATTTCTTAGATATTATTGTTCTAGTTATTTTTAAGCATATTTTCAAAGTATAATAATAGGGAGAGAGAGAGATGTGTGTAAATTTCCGCTGAGGCACATGAGGCTGCGATTTGAGACAAGTCCTTCGTTGAAAGAAAGAGTTCATTGTGTCCTGCAGCAGAAAGGAAGGCGACACTTCCCTCCCTGTACTCCAGTTGTGCGCAGCGACACACTCACTCGCTAAATGACGCAATGGGAAAAGTGAAGGCGCACGCGAGAGAGCGGCGGAAGGGAGAGATCCGTGCCTTAACCACGCGACCACTTCCGATCTAATTAACGGCGCTGGAAAGAAAGTGATCGATCCGCTTTCAATAACCTCTTGCCACCGCTGAGCTGGGTCGCGGTGGACCGGAGCCTATTGCGAAGGCACTGAGAGGGGACACCCCTGGAGTGGACGGGACGCCGGTTCATCGCAGGGTGGAATCAATGTAACATAAATGTAACAAAGTGGCCGTGACGTGAGTAACAGGTACTGGGCTGGATGTAGCTACTGGTCCACACGATGATAACACCTTGAAGCCCTGACACCTTCGCTTCGTCCAACAGACTTTGACAACGACGAGTTCCCCGCTTCTACTGCGGGATTCGAACCAACAAGCCCCTTCTTGCGCCGCGTGTGTATGACAACAGGAGGGGTCGGTGACAGCGCTCAGCACTCGACGCGACAGCGGTCCGCGATTAAGACGAGCTGAGTGTGTGTGTGTGTGTGTGTGTGTGTGTGTGTGTGTGTGTGTGTGAGGCTCGAGCGTGAGAGGCGCGCGCGCTGACTGACTGACTGACTGACTGACTCACCACGAGCGGGATGGAGCAGATGAGCACCACGACCGAGGTGGCGATCAGCACGATGACCATCTGTATCTCCCCGCCGGCCGTGCGGCGGAAGCTGCGCCTCCTCCTGCGGAGCTCGACCACGCGGCTGGGGTCGGTGCCCAGCGAGGTCCTGCGCACGAAGCGCCGGTGCATGAGGATGAGCGCGCCGCACACGAGCACGTTGCACACCACCGTGGCCAGGATGAGGAAGGAGCTGAAGCCCGCGTACATGTAGGAGAAGGCTGCGTGCGCGCTCACGTTGCTCCGCCAGTCGATGAAGCACCACGTCTGCGGGAACTGGCGCGTGACCCGGCCCAGACCCATGCTGGGCAGCGCGCAGAAGAGGATGTTGGAGAAGTAGATGGAGAGGAGCGAGACGCCCGCGAGCCTCTGGTCGACGTAGTGGTTGTAGAAGTACGCGTGGTTGATGGCCAGGTAGCGTTCGATGGACATGGCGCAAATGATGCTGAGGCCGGCCAGCGAGAAGAAGAGCAGGATGAAGGCCGAGTAGTGGCAGAGCGCGTCGCCGCCCGGCCACGAGCCCTTCACGTAGGTGGCGATGGTCACCGGGCTGGCCAGCAGCGTGCCCAGCAGGTCCGTGACCGCGAGTCCGCACACGAGCGTGTAGAACGTGGTCTCCTTCTGCTCCTTCCTGGACTTGCAGAGCACCGCGATGGCGATGGCGTTGCCCACCACGCCGAAGATGAACATGATCACGGGGATCGTGGGGTCCCTGGGGCCCAGGGACGCGGCGCTGCTGCTGCTGCTGCTGATCATGATGATGGTGCCGCGATCGTCGTGCCGCTTCCTCCTCCTCCTCCTCCTCCTCCTTGTGCCGAGCTCGAGGAAGGACCGTCACCTCGTGCGTGACCTGTCACATGTCGCCCTCATAGTACTATCTGCTGTCACCCTCTTACTCCTCATTCATTCATTGATCGTCCTCGGAGAAACCGACGATGACACGCGGGAGGATCTCCGGCAGCGCCGCGCACTTTCGTTCCATACACACACTCACACACACACACACACACACACACTCACACACACACCCACTCGCGCAGACAGAAGTTTGTACGTCCGGTGTGTCGCGGCTCCTCCGAGCTGTGAGTCCCGTGGGCGTCTGGCTCGCATTGACACACAGCTAAGGGTGAAGCAGAACTTCCCTCTTGTGAAAAGCCCCCGCAGAGCTCCTCCTTCTGGGCTCCTCCCTCCAGGCAAGGGTTCGAGCTGGAAACCTCCAAGATGCCCCACAAAGTCATCTCTCTCTCTCTCTCTCTCTCTCTCTCTCTCTGTCTCTCTCTCTCTCTCACACACACACACACACACACACACACACACACTCCACAGGATCCTGAGCTAAAGAACATAGTTCACCTCTTCACACTCCTCATATTACTTCAGATGTATAAATACATGCAAATAAGGTGCTATGTTATCATGGGGCTTTTGCTGATGTATGATATTATTTATTAGTAATGGGCTGAAATGCCATCATTTAATCTAACATTCAGAAGTAATCATCCCACTGAAAATGTGTGATGATCCCCAAGGAACCCCAACTAGTGAGGCGTTGGTGATCGGAGTTTCAAAGGTGCCGTCCTTCCGGTGGCTTTGTTGTAAAGCAGTATAGAGTCTAAGGCTGTAAGTGAAAAAAATTTTTTAAACGTGTCAGTGATCTCCATTACGTCTTTCAGGACGGAGGTCTTAGAAATGCAGTAACATCCTGTGTCATGAACGATGCTGTTGATCTCTGTCAACACAATGAGCCGCAAAAGGCCAAATGTTAATATGTGACCACCGGCAGCTGGGCTTTTACTAGAAGTTATGATCATGTTGTTGAAGCTCCAGCATTCACCATGTGCAGCCCTGACCATCTGACGTGAAAACGACATGTTTAAACTCTGTAATGCATTTGAAGATAAACACAAACAAAGGTTCTAAAATCACTTAAGGAGTCAAGAATACACGTGGGAACTGGTGAAGATATACAGAGAGGAGAACCCTAAGCCAAACTGCAGTCAAAGAAACAAGGATGAAGACTGGATGGAAACTATTATCATCAACCTTGATTTAACTGACAGCTTTGTCTAAGGCAACATATTGTATTACGTAAACAACTTTACTATGATTTAAGCCTTTATACACCAGAGTTTCCTAACTGTCAGATCAGGATGAGTACCTTGATCAAGGGTACTAATGCAGAAGTGAGATTGTTTTTTATGCACACTCTAAGTCTTACTGTGAGATGGGTAAAGGCTAGGGTTTTTCCAGTTATTTTCAAAAAGTTTGCACAAATATATTATTGCGACCATGGCTTAGAGGGGCTCTCGGCCAAAAAACGAGTACAAGAGGCATCCAAAATTTGTCAGTCCAACTGCTGTTGTAAGAATTCCATTTGAGTTCAGTAAGACATCAACATTTAACGTGGTCTTTTCCCAACGCTTCAAGGGACGATGAGTCTGTTTTGAAACATGTCAGTGGTGAAGGCTAATAAAACATGAGAAAGTTTACAGATGTGAATGGCCTGAGGCTCTACATTAAAGTCCACTAATATGTGTTCATTACCCAAACTAGTATCACATGGTTGTCTCCTTGATGTTAATACATTTAGCCCATTGGAAGGAACTCTGGGTGACAGAAGTGCACTTCACTATAACAGCAGAGGTTTGCAGATGCATGTATTCCGCCAGCTGTAAGTAACAACTTTTTGACATTTTCATGGTCCACAGGCATGAGATATACATTTATCTGCCACCATCAGATTGCACACCTAAGGCAAATGTTGAGAAGCTCCCAGCGGTGAGAAAACAACAGCAGATCTGTAGATTCATCTGTTTTCTCACCTACAGATGTTCGCAACAACAAAATGATAACCCCGACTTTAAAGATTTTTTACAAATTACTTTAAGGGTAATGTTGTTAGCCCTGTGGGAGAGATTTAGTTTAGGCTTCCAGAAGTATCAATGCACAAACATAGGAAACGCCTGTGCACCATTTGCGCTACGTTACATCCAAACAATAATAGCACATTGTATGTTTTGAATGGTGTGGAAATGTACTTTTCAGTGCGGTGACCTCATTTCTGGTATTTATCTGAGGACATGCAAATATTTAGCCTTAGTCTTGAATCTTGGCCTCGGTGTTATCTTGTCTCAAGCCACTTGAGAGTTCTTGAGATCTCTGGTCCTCACTCTGGGTGAGGATCTCGTAGAGAAGTAGGACTCATAGACTGCTCTCCAAATCAGCTGCATGTTGAAGTCTGTGTGACACTTGCAAGTGTTCTCAGTGAGAAGGTGCTGACTGTTATAGAGCGGGCCTAGAGACTACATCGCTGAAGTTCAAGTCTATTCCGCACATTTGCCCTTTATTTTGCCCTTCTCCTGGACCTGTGTTCTTACTAATAAACCCTGTATGGTACACTATAGCCTGTATGACACAATTCTGTCGAAGTTCATCTGCAAATAGAAGCATGTGAGAAATACTGCAGTTAGTTTAGAACAGGAAGGGTAAACCCTACAAGTTCTTTCTGAAAATCCTGCAATAGTGTCATTAGCATTTTAAAAAGTCCGTTTTAGTAGAACTCCTATCAAGATGGGTCATGTACGTATGATCTGCAAATCTTGTATAATAGCATAGAGGGACAGATCACGCAGTAATTTGCATAGATAGAGAACATCAGTTGCTGAAAGATGTTTGTTATTCCTCATATGAGACCAATAAAAAAAACAATGACGCAAATGAGGTTAGTAGTGCAAGTTGTACGTGCTTCAGCTGACACCCATCAGCAGTAGGCCCTACATTAGTGCTAGCGTGCTACACGTACAACCTGTTTCGCACCATTGAAAGAACAGAAAACATGTGGTTTTCACTGTACATTGAAGTCTGCAGATACACTACAGCACGACTGCAAGGAAACCGACTGCAGGCAAAACAGAGCCACAAAGTTCACGATCAACCATCTTCTCGGAGCAGAAGGCTTCTTTGTGGCATTTCTCAATAACGCACCTGAAGGAAACTGTTTTTACAAGCGTAGCACATCCATAGTAGTCACTGAGTTATGGGCGTGCAGCTCGCTACTGCAGCGTCTTATTTACTCAGTGCACATTATGTGGTAGGTTTATATGTGATATTTCGCTGTACCTGATGCTAGAAATAGTTTAGGGGAAGGGGTGTTCTCATCTTATGACACAATGCACAATAAATGTGATATTTTTAAGAAGTAACAAGATTAACACAGAGCAACGTTGTGCAATGTCAGGAGGGGCCATCTATACCCACACTGTGCGTCCCTGGTTGAAATAAGACATTTTCAAGCCATCTGGTGCCTTGAAATAATTCCAGTTCATTATATTATCTGTATGTTGAAAGTCTTCAAGATCATATACCATGTGATTTATTTTCTGGTTTTGCCGTCACAGCTGTACGTCAAGATAATTTAATCAAAGATAATTTATAATTAAATGAAGCTCTGTCTCGGGTAAACATACGCACGCAGAGAAATGAAAGAAATGTCATTATGGAAGTGAAATTTTAAACTGAGATTTGAATTACTTGGAATGCATATGGGTGCCAAAGGGACACTGAGTCCTCACTGTAAAAATACATATGTTCTACAGAAAAAAATTACTGGCACAAGAAATACATAACTGGGAGATATTAAACAAATACTGTAAATTGGTGACTCAAAGGCCACTGACGATGGGTCTCTGGAAAAAGCATTTTTTGGTTAAAGTCTTGGAAGAAGTGATTAAATTCTATCTTACAATTTAAATTTAGGATACAGTCATGCAACAAGTTCTGTATATGAACAGTACACATGAAACTCAAACTGCATTTTGTTTTACATTGTTCAGAGAGGTAATGTAAAGTGTTTCAAATAGAGTGACTACAGTCATTGCTCCCATCTTTATTATATTATCGGACTCTTTATCGGGTGTTTTTCTTGTGATGCCAATAGACAACATCAGGTTTTGGTAGTTTTTATTGACTGTGTATTTCACACTATTGTTATCTTTAGATTTTTTTGGCAGACTGTTCTATACATTGTCCTGTATGGAAACATTAAGGCATAAGTAACTTGTTCGAATCTTCAGCCACAGGATTCCTCCAAGGAGAGGGGACCAGCTATAGAAAATATTTTTAATGCTTTGCCTTTGAGTTTCCTTTGTTGAAAGACACTGTAGGGCATGTTATTTAGCATTTGTAGGAAAAACAGTTGTGATAATTTTTAATCAACGTAACGGAAAATTAATTATACATAAGACATATGTTAATCGATGACTATTTTTATAAATGAATTAGTGATAAGTGAAATTACAGTGTCAAATGACATCTTTATGCTGGTCACTGTTTTTTCATTAAAGAGTTTAGCTGTATGGGGGGTGCGGTGGCGCAGTGGGTTGGACCACAGTCCTGCTCTTTGGGGGGTCTGGGGTTCGAGACCTGCTTGGGGTGCCTTGTGATGGACTGGTGTCCTGTCCTGGGTGTGTCCCCTCCCCCTCCAGCCTTGCACCCTGTGTTACCGGGTTAGGCTCCGGTTCCCCCGTGACCCCGTATGGGACAAGCGGTTCTGAAAATGTGTGTGTGTGTGTGTGTGTGTGTGTGTGAGTTTAGATGTTTTGCTAAGTAAAACAGAAAACTGATCTTTTTAAAAGACACATAATGAAGACAGTTATGTGTGCTTAGCTAAGAGTTTAAAGTTGAGGTTGTTAAATAAAAACTCCATAAAACTGTCAGATATCCACATTCCCCAGATCTATGATGAGACCATTGGAGTAGACTTTCCCCAGACAAAAATAACTATGTGGGCTGCTTTTCAACAGATAAACTTGAACATAAAAGATGAGAATTATCAAGGAAAGATAAGATTTATCATGGGAAAATGCAATTTTAAAATTATTTGATTCCACAGAGCTGTAGTGAACATTCTCCACTCTCATAAAACCCTTAAAACATCCCTCCAGTCTAACTGTTGTGTACTTCAAACGCATCAGCTTCTAAAATCAAATTATTTATGTATTCGTATGAGCCTCTTGGACAATACAATATATTAAAAACTTGATAGTCTTCAGAATCATACAACACTTGATTATATTTATAGGTGAGTATTAGAGTATTCAGTTGTATTTTCACATGTCCCCAAACATTTGGTGACCTGATAAAGGCCCTTAAAAGATTTACTTTTTATTATATCATTTTATCAAAAGGAAGTTACATTTTAATTTATATTGTGGAAAGAGCAGCGACGATATCGCACTAAACTTTTCAATGAACAAATTTAGTAGTTCCTTCGGGGCTTGCTCAAATATTATTTTCGTCAAGTAAACCTTTAATAGGTTACACAAAGCGTTTATTCAACATCAGTCTTTCATCAAGAACATTTAATCTGTACAGCATATTGCGTAGGCTCCATTGTGTGTGTGTCAATGCTCATTTCAGACTGCATCCATTGAAGAGAGAATAAAGACCATGTTCTTTGCTAACTTCACGAGCTAAGGGTGTTGTCGGGCAGGTCTAGATTTGCACACGTTTACATTTTCAAATCCTACATTTCTGCAACTGCAGAAATAATATTTCAAAGACGTTGTTTTATGCCGGATGTGAAGACCAAGGAAGGCGGTTGTCTTCGCTGCCCCGAGGACCTTGATTGACAGCTTCACCTGAGCAGGACCCCGTTCAGGTAGCTAAATCCAGGTGTGACCTTTAACATCCGACTGAGAGCTCTCTGGTGCCATAACGAGAACATAACAAAACTCAACAAAGACGGAAAGGGAAACGAGAAAAATGGAACAGTTTGTGAGCACAGTTTTTGAGCTTTTGTGTTTGTAAATACCAATGGCCTTGTGACTGAAATGGTACAAATGGCAGCTTCCAATTTGTAACCTGTAATTGTATAGTGCAGTTTGTCGTTGTACACCTTAACTCTGCACTCTACACTGTAAACATGGTAAAGGTGTGCACAAAGATTTTCCTACTGTTTAGCTGAAGGACAGTTTTTTTTTAAAAAAAAAAAAACACATTACTTAGTTTTACATTTCATCCTTCTAACTAATGCCGTTATGATTAATGACTTAAGTTGAGGTCATCTGCAAGACTCCCTAAATAAGCAGAAAAAACAGGCATTCGTTAAATATGGTCCCTTACTGTCCAGTAAAGCAGAATTTAGTTACAATGCGAAATGCCAAAAAATAAGGGGAGACAAAGTTAATAACTATATGTGCATGTTGACTTCAGCAAAATGCATCTGTATAGACTGCATATTGCTATAGTTTGAAATATGTGATTTACAGTCTCATCATGAGGAAATTCAGCTGAATACTTAAGTATTTCTATTAAGTGACTTGTGAAACAAACAAGAATGATGATTTTAACATGTATTTATGCAATATGTATTCCTATGAGCGGGGGTGCGGTGGCACAGTGGGTTGGACCACGGTCCTGCTGTCCGGTGGGTCTGGGGTTCGAGTCCCTCTTGGGGTGCCTTGCGACGGACTGGTGTCCCGTCCTGGGTGTGTCCCCTCCCCCTCCTGCCTTACGCCCTGTGTTGCCGGGTAGGCTCCGGTTCCCCGTGACCCCGTATGGGACAAGCGGTTCTGAAAATGTGTGTGTGTGTGTGTGTGTGTGTGTATTCCTATGACATCAGATGTCTTGGAAATGGTGTATTCTAAGAAACCGGGATGTAAGTGCTGTGATATCATCGTATCCTACCCTTTGCCTTCCACATACATTTCCCATGTCGTTTGCTTCTGACACCGAATCTCTGGGGGAAGCCTTAAGGCACTCCAAGGCCACAGCGACTTTCTGAACCTAGCCTCAAATGGCCGTGAGTTATGATCATCAAATCATGAACCGTGACCCCTGTGGGGATACACTGCCATTTACAGTATATAACTGTTTTCAGAGGCAGAAAGTTTAACTCAAGGGTCATATTCATTTGTTTCAGATGGCTGGGTCTTACAGTGTTAAAAAAAAAAAAAAACTCTTAATAGCAGAATAAGATGCATATGACACAGGTAATATAAAGATGTGATTGTACTTACATTCTTCCCACTTTTTATTAAATTGAAAATAGGAAATAGTTACACTATCTAGCCTCGAAAAGAAAGACTACTTAAACTATTTTTGTGATACACAGAAATTCTGTGAATGGCTTCGGCTGACAGTTCAATCGAGGAAGGATTTTAGAAAAAGTTCAGAAGTGTACTTTGTAAACATTTATATTGAATGGAGAAAGTCACACCACTGTGCACTTAAATAAAAGTGCAATTGCGACATGTTTTCATACACACACGCATTCGGCCACTATTTACACTACTTCATAGTCTTTGTATTTAGCAACATAGCGCATAAAATGCACTAAACTGACAATCAATAAACAAAGTAATGCCGCTATGAATTCTACGCTTGCCATTTCACAGTTTATGAAATACACTTTGTTTGGAATGAAAGTAAACAACATATTGCTGGGGCTCAGCCCTGCTGCTCTGTCAACAAGATGTATGTGGTGTTTTACACCAAGAACGAATCCTTGAGAGTTTTGTAAAGAAAGGTTCCTGCCGGCCTGTAGGGTGTAAGTTGACAAAGGATAATTGTCATTGGTTATTTCCTAAAAGAAGAGGGAACCGTTATTGGGGGCAATATATACATAACGGGGGTGTTTTTCGCGCGAATGCAGATGAGGTTCCGCGGTGGGAAGTGAGGTTGTGACACGAGCTACTGTTCCTAATAAACTCTTTATTTTGCACACTTTAAGTGTTCCAGTGCTTTGTTTCAGGGAAACCTCCAAAGAACGGTGTACCTTCCTTTTCGGACACCACAATGTATTGACTGAAAATGGCAAAATCGCTGGGGAGGAGAAGCAAGATTAGCAACATTAGAGGTCGTGGAGGGGTCCGAGAGCCAGGCGGAGGAGTTGCGGTGGTAAGGTGTGAGCTACAAAGCGGGAGAATTCCAAAAGCCCCACCCCACAACAGAGCTGAACGAAACATTGTTTACCTTCCAGAAGTACAGTGACATAGGAAGAGACATTGTTTTGGTCCTCAGAAGCATGGTAATCCTTTAAGTTTACCAGGTATGCAAAACCAGAGGGTAAGAAGTGATGGGCATTAGGCCCTGTGGTCTGGGATGGGCTGTAGTCCTCACTCCCATTATGGAAGAGAAACACCTTTGCTACAGTCACCTAGATCTAGTGCCAACTAAAAAGGTGAATCATCTGCGTAGCAGTGCATCTACTGCTATAAACCGAAATTGAGTATAACCCACACACACGCACAGGGCTGAAGCCGCTTGTCCCGAGTAGGGTCGTGGAAAGCCGGAGCCTAACCCGGCAACACAGGGCGCAAGGCTGGAGGGGACGCACCCAGGACGGGACGCCAGTCCACTGCAAGGCACCCCAAGCGGGACTCGAACCCCAAACCCACCACAGAGCAGGACCCGGCCAAACCGGTTAAGAAGTGCAAGTGTAGCAACATCTTTAGTAATAGCAATAAAAGCAATAGCAATAGTGCAGCACAATACTCCATGCAGGGTTACGGCTTGCAGCACGTTCTGGGACTTTTGGTGTGATGTACATTGTACGATTATGACTTTCTATGAAGGTGTTCCCAGAAAGTACACAGGTTTTTTTCTTTTACAAACCTTGTGAGTCATTCTGTGTGATTCAGTTCAGTGGTTGGTTTATTTAAATCAACACAAGAACAGCCATACAATTTGCTACTTTGGGTAAAGATGTGCCTGATTTTTCAAGGTATCCAAAACTGTGCCATGGAGACAAAATCCCCAAAGTTCTTCTTTTCCTTTGTTTTTGTCTTGCTGTTATGCAAAAAATAGTTAAGAAATGTTTATTGCCCTGAAATTTCCCACGCCCCGTGGCTCCCCAAATGGGACACTCCCCATGTTGACACACAGTTATATTTATTGAAGCATAAGCTAGTCTGCACTTCTGTGTTGCATAAACCAGGTTATCGGAATGCTGTATTTAAATATTGTGAAAGTCATTTGTGGCCTACATTGTAAGACACTTTTCAAGTTATTTTCCACTGTACAGACAGCTGGCAGTCAGTGGTGTCACTAGGGATGGTGTCACCCAGTGCGGTAACTCATGATGGTGTCACACCCATCCCCCCCTACCAGACCATACAGAATCCTTAGTAATGTTTTTGTACTCGTGTTACTCATAATAATGACAACAGTAGTGACATAACTAGCAAAATTAAAATGACTCCTTTAAATTACAATATTATACGCACAGCCTATGCACTTACTTAGTTTCACGTGGTTAACTTAAAAAAGTGAAAATTCGGTAAGAAAACAATAAAATTCGAAGTAAAAATGTTTAAGAACTACATCAAAATTACTGTGGCGCGCAGCGCCGTGGGTTTGGATGGGGCGAAGAAGGACTCAGAGATAGCGTTCATTACGAACGATTTATTTGAACACCGGCACCAAGGAAATAATGCTCTCGGCCGAGGACCCCGTTTTCTCCAGGACCTGCGCCTACAGCCGGCCTTCCCGGGCTGCTTAGCGCCGCCTGTAATTGGATAATAATGAGAGCTGTGAGCGGAGCTCATTGGAAGGTTCAGAAAGTAAATTAGCATAGAGTTTTAGCCCTGTAGGTATACTGATACATGGAAACTGGGCTTAAGAAAAATGTTTTTGTTCTTATAACTAACTACAGGGATATTTTTATAAAAAATAATCATCTGAAACATTTATGCTGAAACAGTGCACGCAAATTCTATAGACAGTCATTTTGGTGTCACCACCTCTGATGGTGTCACCCGGTGCGGTCCATACCCCACACCCAACTAGTGATACCACTGTTGGCAGTTGAGAGCATGGCAAATCGCTGAGTTCATTCTGTTTATCACCATATAGTGTTTTTTTTGTTGTTTTAATGCAAGCTAACACAAACTGCTTTCCACACTTTTTTTAAAAAAAAATTTGGTAGGAGGGTATCAGGATTTGTCTATCCTGTGTTTTATGCATCTACTCGAACGATGTACCTCGGTGCACCAAGTGGTAGGGAAAAAACAAGGTTTACTTGAGACTTACATGTCTGCAGCTATGTCTCTTTCTCTTAATGTAATGCATAAATTGTACTTTTGCTGAGATGTACGTCGCTTTGGATAAAAGCATCTGCTAAATGAATAAATGTAAATGTAGAAAGAAAAACAGATGAATGAAATACTGTATTGTACATTATGTACAGATGAACTGTAGAAGAGTGGAACTGTGGAGGAATGAGTGATTCTCAAACAATTTTAAGAATGGTAGTTTTTTGTGATGGAGAAGCAGTGGATTTTACAGTATGCCCAGTCTAATTTGAGCAAACAGGAAAAACAAGACATTAAAGAAATATTTGCACTGCTGAATTTTAAGTGGAAAATGCAGGTTGAAAATCTGTAAAGGAATTGTGGAAAAACCAACTTCTAGAGTAACAGAGGGAAAAAAAAAAAATGTGATTATGAGAAGAAATAAAATGTTACATGCATCTGTGAATGACATCCAGATGTGCGAGTTGGGACGAGAGGACGGGCCAGCTTGTGGGCCTGCCTTGGGCTCCGGGACATGCAGCACTTCCACTGTAATGGACCCTTTCCCCCAGAGCTTCACCGGGGGCCCCGCCGGCCCCTGTGTTACGGCTTTACAGGAACTGCTACGGCACCTGCCAGATCTACAGATGGTCATGGTCTGTTATACTTCATGACTTCTGGGATGATGTCCCAGGGGCTGAAAAATTCCAGGAATGGCATGTTTTAATTTCTCTCACAGTTCATTTGAAAATGATAAAATATGTCTGACTGGATGGCTTGAAAACAGACTGGTAAGCAAAGCCACACACCACACCATCTTCCAACCTCTTTACATCAGGGTAGATCAACAAGTGCCACATTTTGTGTTCTACACTTGATAGAAGTGAGAAAGTGACATTGTGGCGGGTCTCAGGTACAGCATTATAGCAACACTCTGTATTTGTTCAGTAGCGAAACTGCAAGAGCTGGGTCGTCTTATCACTGCTTATCTTGACATCAAGTGAAAAATGCGTCGCATTAGAGGTGCCTCTCCACGGTTTTAGTATTTGAGTGGAAGTAAAACTTTTGCTTGAGTGGAAGATAAGTTTCCAGTACGGAAACCTGGTAGGGGTTTTTATGAACAGGGTTTCATAAATCCATCTGTTTGATGTTTAAATGTCATCTTTAAAAGTGCAGAGAGCATAACTGAGATAAGGAAATAGGTAGGCACTGAACATATTTACATTTATTTATTTAGCAGATGCTTTCCTCCTAAGTAGCTTCCAATGAACTCTATGTAGTGTTACCAGTCCACACACCTTATTCACCAAGGTGACTTACACTGCCCGATACGCTACTTACAATGGGTCACTCATCCATACATCAGTGGAACACACACTCTCTGTGTTACTCATACGCTACAGGGGAACCGAAAGAGCACGTCTGCAGACCGTGGGAGGAAACCCATGCAGTTAAGGGGAGAACATGCAAATGCCGCACACACTGAGCAGGGGTTGAACCCATGTCCTTTCACACCACCCAGGTTCTATGAGACAGCACCACTACTCACTGTGCCACAGTGCTGTCTGCCATACTGCTGAACACATGAGGTATATGGGCTCTTACACTGAAATACATTGCTTGTGCAGTGTCTCCGCTCACTTGACAAAGCGATATGGCAGTCTAATGCCAATTTGCCTGGATAAATAAAGGATAATGGAACATATAAATAAAAGCATAGCATATACGTTTGTTTTAAGCACTCCTCATAATTCATATATCGAGTCTATTTGGCTCACAGGCCTGAATGGGTGAGTCCAACATGTTTACTAACTGTCTTCACATCAGTGGGAACCAGGAAGGGATTTTAACTGATTCACTGAAGACAGTAAGTGGGAAAGGTGGTTTTTGTAAGGCTCAGTCAAAATCCTTTCTGAGAAGGAGCTGAAGGAACTGAGAAGAACACAGTGACAATGAGACTGAGGTCTTTATTAAAAAATATTCTAGAACATCAGTTAGGATCTTTCAGTATGGTTCCAGTTAAGTTTTTATTGGGCACGGAGGTGCTAATATAATATAATTATGGAACAACATGTTGAATGCATTTACATCTTCCATCAAAGTCACTAATGGAGCAAAATATGTGCAGTGTGTTAACGCTGAAAGAGAACTGAGTTGACATGTCCTACGCAAACTGCATACTTTCCTGAGCCGCAAAGGAAAGCTGGAGCATGCCTGGTGCATGGTCCTTGAGAGTCAAGTCCAGGAAGAATTTTCTTCCAGGCATATGGTGAACCACCGTACTCAAGTTTCTGTCTTGACTGAATCTGGGTGCTCTGGTTTCCTACCACAGTCCACAGGCATACAGTTCAGATGAATTGATGATGATAATTTCCCTTTAATGTGTGTGTGTGTGTGTGTGGGACTACCCTGTGATGGAATGGCATCCCATTCAGGGTGTACTGGCCCCAGCCTTTTGCCCAGCGACCAGAACAAGCGGTGAGTGAGTGAGTGAGTGAGTCAGTGAAGTTTTTTGAATATTCATTGTAAGGGTGGAAAGAATGGGCAGGTTTTTTGTCTGCATTTGTGTTTTTCATGCTGAGTCATAGAAACAATATAATGTTGCATTTATAAACCACCATCACCTGTGTGATTCACATTTGGCGTAACTACTTGCTTTTGGACATAACGTGTTTCAACAAATGGTAGGTATTTGCTTCTAGCAGAAAGGACAGCAATAACAGGTTTGGCACGCCTCCTTCCACTGGTGAACTTAGGCACCTAGTTACTCTGTGTGTGTTTGTGTGTGTATGTGAACACGGACACATGTCTCACAAGGACACACCATTGTGCAACAAGCCAAGTACTAGAATTTAACAGCCTTTTTTCACATTGCCTATGTTGTATGGATTTCTTGGAAAAACTAAGAATTGTGGCGTGACATAGGAGTTAAAGGTTCACTTACTTTAATGGGATTAATTAAAGACATTTCATGCGCATCTAACGCCTCTATTTATTGCTTGTTCTTCATGTTTTTTTGGTCTGCGATGCAAAAGCTGGACTGCAGAGATAGTTTTTCCTGCTTATGCAACTTCCAGAAGACATTTCCTGCGGTGATAGTAATAAAATGTCCAAAAAACAATAGCGCAGGCATTATTTTTGAATTGGGTTTTGAATGTCACTGGACCTGTGGCACTGTACAAAATGACTTATTTTAACATCAAATAGCTAGATGTTTTTCTTATCAATATATTACTGTGAATTGTTTTAAATTTGCCTTCATGGAAATATTGCGAAATAATTTTATTTATCATATACTGTTTTTTCTGTAGGAGGGCCTGGTGGGTTTGGCTGGGGTCTGCGGTGTGGTGGGTCTGAGGTTCAAGTCCTGCATGGGGTGCCTTTCAATGGACTGGCGTCCCGTCCTGGGTGTGTCCACACCCACTCCAGCCTGGTGCCCTGTGTTGCTGGGCTAGGCTCCAGTTTATCATGCCACACCCCACCCTTGGGGCAAATGGTTGTAGCCATTGTGTGTTTCTTCTACTGCTTCATTACGACTGGAAATTCAGTGTCGTCTGGATATGTTTGAGCTTCAATAAAAGAAGCAACATGTGGCATAAAAAAGGAATCTAGACATCACACTTAACATTTGCAAATTTAGAGTTCATAATTGAATTGTACTGTTTACGAGTATCATTTTGTAACAGCCAGTGATGTTTAGTGTCATCAAAATATTCAGGTGATTAAAGTACACGAAGAAATTACAGGGTAATGGCTCAAACTTGCATTTGCCTATATGTGTTTTTGTGGCTGGTAGTTTAAAAGTATTAAAAACACCTTTCTCAAAATATTCTGTTAATAAGACAACTGTTCTAATTCACCGCATTTAAAATTCCACGTTGCAGACTAGACCTTCAATGGAATCCCAGAGAAGAAATGTAGCATTTGTAAAAACTGACAGTTTTGTTCATATATGTACATGTGCTCATATCTCCTAGAAGGAGCAGCACACAACCACAAAATTTGAGGAAACCAAAATAGCTTGTGACATTCTCATTTCCACATTTCACTATCGGGCATGGCTCTTGCTGCGCATAAAGATTGTGAAATGTGCTCTTTGTCTCTGATTCCTCTTTCTTACGCTGACCAGTTTTGCACAGTTACTACACACAACTTTTTTTATAAAATATTTAAATGTAATTTAGCACGACCCATCACTTCTGAGACACAGCTGCTCTGTTATTAACTTTGCGCGCATTTTAAAGAGAGGAACATGTTTCAGCCTTGCGTTATGCAAGCTTATTAAAATTAAAAGTGCCGCTTATTTTCGAATGTCTACACAGTGATGTGAGCGTGTACATCATCCCAATCACAATTCCGTTACTGATGCCAAGAATGCACTTAAATTTCTCATCCAAGAAATCTTGCGCTTGCTGAATTTTGTTCAAACAAATAATTTCCAAGAACAATATCATTGATGGCACCGTAGTGCGGATCAGGCATCGATATGTGAAAATAAAAATGACCAGACTGTTTGCACACAGTTACATTCTCACAGCGCTTCCTAACGGAGTCAGTACCATGTACCACATATAAGTTGGACAGTCATGTAATCTATTTGTTTTAATAACACTAATCATACCTGCTCAACACACATTCTTAAACTGGAGAAACAACTCTAAAGAGCTGCATTTTTTTTTTTAATTAGTTTACATAATAGCAATATAAACACCCGAATTTTGGCACCTTTGGCATGCAACAGCTTTTTGTTGTACGTGCCGTATGTACTTTTTCCAGAAATGTCTATTGTGAAATCATTATGAAACCAAATCTTGTTGTTGCAGCAATTACTGCTGTTGTAAAGCTTTTAGGGCATTCACATTCGGCTGACTGAGCCGCTTTGAGAAAAGTTAAAGACGAGACACAAAATAGGGGTATAGGACATGTACTAACCTGCCTTTGCGACCCAGCAAAGCATTCAGTTTGTGCAGCACAAGTCAACTCAGTTCTTTTTGCAGGTACGAACACAATGTACTGCACAGATTTTGCTGTATTTGTCACTTTGCTGGAGCATGTCAACGTATTCAATGTGTTTTTCCCTAATCATTTTGCATGACATATTTATATACACACACACACTCCCTATTATGACTTTATATTTCCATTAAAGTTGGACATAACCCTCATTTTATGGATGCATTTAAACATTTTGTTACATGTCAAGAAGAGCATAAGACCATTCTGAAAGTAGTTTAACAACAATGCTCTTCTCAATAATATGAGAATTGTGCTAACTCAAGAATCATTTCAGCTATTCCTACCTATATTGTGATGCTATTTTAGTTTACAATATTTAAATTTCTAAAAATGACTTCAGTTGTTATGTTCATAAACAGATATAGTCTGCTTCTACACAGATCCATCCATCCGTTTTCAGAAACTACCTAACCTGATCAGGGTCGCAGGGGTCCAGAGACTATTCTCGAAACACAAGGCTGAGCCGGAGGGAACACTGGACAGGACTGTTGAACAGTCGCTTTGGGTGAACTGATAATAGAAAGGCACGACACATCATACTTGTCAGGGCTGTTTCCTTGCAGTCAAAGGGCATGGGTTCAAATTCCCCTCCTGCTGGAGTACTCTTGAGAAAAGAATTTACCCAAAACTCCTTCTGTAAAAATTCAGTTTTCTGAGGTACAACTTGGACAGGATGCCAGTCCATCGCAGGGTAGCCACACACATACGCTCATACACTCACTCATTCACACACTATGCGCGTTTTAGAGTCGCCAGTTGAACTGAACTACATGTCTTTGGACTGTGGGAGAAACCCACGCAGACATGGAAAGAACATGCAAACTCCACACAGACTGAGCTGGATCCAACCATCCACCCAAACAACTCTGGTGCTTCACCATGCAGCTTCACTGCATCACCGTGACACCCTCTACTTCTCAGCCATTGAGTTTTTTTAAAAGACAGGCAGTCCCTGGGTTATAAACATCTGACTTATGTAAAACCTGAACTTACGAATCCACCCCCCCCCCCCCGTAAAGCCTACTATATTAAAAATTCGAGTTATATACAATGATTCATGATAACGAACAGGTGCTACTTTGCGATGCGCATGAAAACATTACACGTCGATAGCGGTTCGTTGGCTCATGGGCTTGAGGTAGGACAAAGACTTTGTTCTTTTCAGTTGGATCACATTGCTGTTAAGTGTCTCGTTTGTGTTACCGTGTTTGGCTTTAGTCTTTTTTTTTTTTAACCCTGAAAACCATAGCACTAAAGTTTCAATGTGATGCAAGTGATGGTGATGCATCTAAGAAAAGGAAAATGATCACAACTGAAAGGATTACGTAGGTACAGAAATATCCACCCATGTTCAAAGCAAAGCTGAGAATTTAGGATTAGAAGGGAGGAGTGAAAATTTATCCCTTTTAGATTTCTCCAGGATTTACTTTAAGTAGGTAAAGGTTGGGTTTTTTTGTGCTATTTATGAAATGGCAAGTTTTTCTTTTTGGAGTTGTCATCATAAAGTTTACCAAACAATGCACAAACTGCATGGAATTAAAACTAATCTCTCTGAAGTGTTAAATAATTAAAATAATGAAATGTAGTTTAAAGTAAGGATAACAGCTGAAAGTTTTGTTTGCGCTTTGTTCTTGTATAAACAATAAAATACAATTTATTGAAGAAATTTGCAGCTCAAAGTGTGCAGAATATAAAGCAAACATAACATCTTGAGAGATTTTAATTGACCAAGTTGTCAGATTTATTTAAAACTACTAAAAGAACATTGCCGGTTATCGGCGCTGATTATAATATGTGTTTTGAAGCTGGAAAGTGCTAGACTTTTTTCACACTCAAACTTTCCCTCCCAGGTGTCACTTTGACCCTGGGGTGAGAACTCCCAAACCTGGTCTTCTGGCATGGTGGGTTTGGCCACAACTGAACTACGTCAACAGGCTTTCTCTTGCGCAGGGTGTCCTGGACAGGGTGAGAGTACAAACATGGAAAGTACAAACACACTGATAAATGGTACAGAAATGCACTGCACACATACTTTCCGAAAGCAAAGAAAAAAGATTAGAAAAGTCTTAAAAAACGGAAAGGTACAGAAAATCAAGTATTCTCCTAACATAATTAATTTCTCTTAAGCATATTGTTTACAGTTTATGGTGATAGTAAAGGGCTGCATTTGTTGTTACGCTTGTTCTGATTTTCAGCCATGGTTATTTCTACGGGTTTTACCGTCCTGAACTAGGTAGGTGGTCGCAGTAACTACTGTTGCATTTTATGCAGCTGAGAAATGGGATCGAGATCATACCTGCTCACGTTTTTCGCCCGTTTCCTTTGTACACATCCACGCATTAGGGACTGCAAAGTTATCGTCCCGCACTGTGAGAGATTTACGTTTATATTTATTCTTGGAGAAAGCATTTTTCCCCAAAGCGTCATGCATCTCAGAGAAAAATACGATGAGTTCATTATTTCAACAATGGATGATGGGCTGGACAATTATTGATAAAGGGTCAGCTGCTATTATGCTTTTTGTACTTAAGATGTATCTTTTAAGTCTATAATTTCAAGTTAATATCTTCAAAATTTTGAAGACTTTATTGCCCCAGTTAATACATCTCATTTTTTGATTTTTCATTTCATTTTGTCAACAACTCTTTCTCTCCGAAATTATGTTTAACACTTTGCTTATGCACTTCTGAATGAGAAAAGCCAGAGACGGCACAAGTGTCAACTGGTGGCTCAGCTGACGGGACGCCACGTGGGTCGGGAGGATGCTCCATATACTTGTGGATAAAACTGTGACACTTCCTTTTTGAGGAAGTCTGAGTAGAGCGCATGCTTCCTGCATGTCAGGCATCTTCTTCAAATATGCTTGTGCTGCTAACAAGTATCCATCAGCATGAAGGCCAGTTGCTTCATTGCCATAGAATATATGCTGAACTGGTTGTTAGCAATGTAACAGTAAGGGGAAAACTTCCCTTCTGAAGATGGCTCAACATGGGGATAGATTTCATTTGACATATCTCTGAATGGCATTTTAAAATTTGTGTTTGTGAGAGGAGTGTTAGGCCACTCCCTTCTTTCAGCAACAACATGTCTTCACAAATAACGTACACCTATCCAATTTGTTCCGTGGAATCACCTTCGGACGGGAGATTCAACACCACCCAGCACCAGTGAGCTACAAGCAAAATGATAGCAGTGTACAGTAGCCATTACCTTACAGTGAGCATCGTGATCTAAAACTGTATATCAAAGCTACTGCACTGCTGCATTAAATATTTAGCATTCTGAAAATTACGGGCAGTAACAAAGTTTTAGGTAATAAAATGAAAAAGTTGTTGGGACACTCGCTCGGGATGTGAGTAGAACGGCTTGCATTACGTACAGCATTATCTGGGTGATGATTATTTATTCTAGATTCCTCTTAGGATCTCTCGGGGCTTATGCAGCTAAACATAGTCTTTTAATGGCCTTTTGATGTGAAACAGCCAACTATAATGAGGGTCGGGGGAGATTTAGGAATTTAATAATATGTAGAAAAGTTTCACAGAGAAGGGGGGCGCGGTGGGGTGGTTGCGTGGTGGGGTGGTGGGTTTAGCTTGTGCCTGCTTTCTGGTGGGTCTGGGGTTCGCGTCCTGCTTGGGGTGCCTTGCGATGGACTGGCGTCCCGTCCTGGGCGTGTCCCCTCCCCCTCCAGTCCTGCACCCTGTGTTGCCGGGTTAGGTTACAGCTCTCCGTGACCCCACTTGGGACAAGCAGCATCAGACTGTGTGAATTTCACAGGGACTTGCGTAAGAAAACCAGAAATCTGTTTTCTTAGATAAAACTTTATGGAATCAGTTACGTTCAGCTTAAAACTTTACATTATAAACGCTCCAGTCCAAAGTTCGGGCGACTAACGGAAAAGTATTCAGCCGTATTGGCAGAGGATCCTGCAGTGAAAGGTGCTTTGGACAAAACCATTAGCATCATTTTTAAATAAAAGAATTAGGGAAAAAAGGGAAAGTTGCTGATTTCCCTCTACTAGCACTATAGATAGCATTTTTAACAAGATTTAAAATGCACTGTGAAAATAATCATATTCACAGGAATCCTGACACATGCAAGAATTATATCAGTGGCTCATAGCTTGTCTGACCCCCGGATAGACCTCTCAGTGTTTCCTAATTTTCTCAGCTATAACTTGTCTTTTGCAAAAATAAAAAGTATGATCATGTTTCTGAGATAATGCTATTCAGTTCAGGGTTGCAGCTAGTAACGTTCAAATGTACCACAGTCTTTTCTTCGGAATAATGCAGAACTATATTACGAAAAGGTAATTTATTTGGGGGGGGCGTGGTGGCAGCACAGCGGGTTTGGCCGGGTCCTGCTCTCTGGTGGGACTGGGGTTCGAGTCCTGCTTGGGGTGCCTTGTGATGGACTGGCATCCCGTCCTGGGTGTGTCCCCTGCACCCTGCGTTGCCGGGATAGGCTCCGGCTTGCCGCGACCCCGCTTGGGACAAACGGTTTCAGCCAATTTCTTTAGGGTGACACAACGAGTAGCACTGCTGCCTCACAGCAACTTGGTGGTGCAGGAGAACATGGACTTGATTTCCACTGAGTCAGTGTGGAGTTGTTATCCCCATTTCTGCATGGGTTTTCTCCGAGTGGCCTGGTTTCCTCCCACAGTTCAGGTTAATAGGACACTCTAAATTGCTCATAATGTGTGAATGAGTGAGTGTGTCTATATCTACCCTGCGATGGACTGGCATCCTGGTGGGTGAGCACTTCACTCGAGAGCACTGCAACAGAAGAGGAATTTGAACCCATGTCCTTTGGCTCCAAGAAAACAGCTCTGACAAGTATATTGTCTGGTACCTTTCTATTATCAGTTCGCCCAAAGTGACTGTTTAACATCTTTTAGTTTAACGTTTTTAACCATTTGCATATCTTGATATTGTACAAAGACCACTTAATTGTTGCAAAGTGCTAGCGAACCATCCATGGTTTACCCTACCTCATGTTTCCTACCTTTCTCATTATATTTTTAGGGGATGGATTTGGCTTTATCAAAAGAATTAGGGAGGTAGTTCCCTAAATGATATCATACTTTGCACTTTGAGCCCTTTTCTACTCTCCTGTTCTCCTCCTCATCACTCTCACATTTCATTAGGGTGATGAATGCACTGCAGTTCATCCTCCAGTGGCCATGAGGCCCTGCCCAAAATACCTAGACCACATTAAAAAAACACACTGGACAGGACCTCCCTCCATCTATCAACATGACCTTTTCTTGAACCTCCAGCACATACTGATAACGGTAAGCAAAAATGTTGCCTGTAGAATGATGTTCAGTTTCTAGCACAACTTTATTTTCTGTTTCATTATTTTCTTATTTTTCTATGATTAATTTGTTACTTTAACTGTTGTTAAAGCACAGCAGAGATAAGTACTTTGATAAAAAAATGCTGTAACTTACCTTTTTCGTTGCTGGAAACACTGTTAATATTACACTATTAATTTTTTTTTTCTATTGAGATACGATCCATAATCACCTACCTGAGCTTTATCTATTGTCACAGTACAGAGCAGCAAACCGTTCTGTTCTTGCTAATCTACAGATGGCATGAAAGTGGGCACATAAACTGCACTGATAAATGAGACTAATGATGGGAAACAATGTGCCACTGTGCAACAGCTTAGGACATTCTGCTCTCATGACTATGTGTAGTGTATGGTGTTGCAACACTGGGCACGGAGTTAATCCACTCGATTTTCCATGGCGACTTCATAAAGCACCTGTTAGTTTCCACATTTGTTTTGCAATCTAGTTAAGCGCTCTAAGTAAGAGCAAAAGCCTCATCAGAAATCTAAATCACAAGGCAACACAGTCAAAATTTTTCAAAGGTGCCGCTATTTCAAGTTATTTTTGACTGTATATTTGCTGTTACTGTGAGTCCTAGGGTACACTGCCCTTCGCATATGCAGTGGTTACCACAAAGGGAGTCTCTATGATGTAAGTGTGTTTCCCAGGCTCTTTGTGGGAGCCGAACTCAAGAAAAACTTTTGAATTCCTAAGCTTTTTTTTTTTTCATTTTCACTTGTTCTTGCACATTTATATCTTTAGTAAGTTAAAGCTGCATAGTTAACATAAGAAATGTAATCGCCTTTGCAGCGTTTATTAAATTGATTTAATGTTTGCTGACAGTTTTTAATGTAACCCATGCTGGGTTACATGTAGTGCCACCACTTTAGTGTAGCAAGGGAGCTGAATAAGACTTTCATGTACATGCAAAGATTAAATCTGTCAAATTTTACTTAGCCTCTTTATGGAAGTTTACATACCATGGACAGCTTTTTTCAGAAGACTTCAACAGTGCTGCAAAATATCTCACCACATACAGAAAATTACAGTGAAATGGAATATTTTGGACATGGCTTTATTACTGCTGTGGTTAAAAATGTTTCCAACCTCAGACACTTTCTCCTACCCCTTTGTATGGGTATGACAGACTTGGTGCTTACTGAGCAGAGTGACTTAATGAACACACTGATGAGGAGAGTATCTCTGCCATGTCATGTCTTTCTTTAACCTGGGCTCATGAGGATTGCTGGCCTCGCACATTCCTCACCTCTGATGATGTCAGACACTCTGAGTTATTCAACTTCACTCTGTCGCTATGTGTCTCAGTAACAAATGCTGTTTGAGGTCTTCTTGGATAGGACAGTCCTTGCATCTGAAAAGGAATTATTCACGGGAGGATGAGAAATACTTTGCCAGAGGGACACCAGAGGAGAAAATTGGGTCTTTACAACTGAAGTTGACTTTGTATCTGATAGATATGATACCACCATCATACCTCTCCCAGTGAAATATTTGTTCTGCTTTCTGTGGAAGTTTGTGATAAATATGTCACTATTTCACATTACACGAGCTCAGTTGTACTCTTATATTTCATTTTTTAATCTGCAGCAGGTGCCGTTACAGTGATGCTAAGTAAGAACCACATACTTCCTATTAGAGGTCCTGTTTACTTCTTTTGATGTCAAGAACTGCACTTCCCAGCACCCAGGAACTGGTCCTGAAAAACAAATAATCTTATTAATGATTACAATTAATTGATAATACGGTCTGTTGTCTATTTTTTGTTTTTATACATTCCACTTTGACAATCAGCAAGCAGGAAACTGTACAAATCAATAAGTCATATCCTGCTCAAAGTACTAACTACACACAGCACGTACCAAGTTTTTTTCTAGTCTACAAGCTAGATGCCTTTGTAATATATTGTTTAAATAATTGCAAATTTTATACAGGAAAGCATATGTTTATGTATTAATTTGTACTGACTATGTATATAATGAACATTTTTGGTAACCTTCTGACAGCCCAATATAAAAATAATCAAATATTACCTTTGGCGAGATTCTTGACTTTGCAAACTGATTATAAAGGAATTAGATGTATTAGACTACTGTATGATCACGTGTTGAAAATATAATGGAGTAAATGGCATTGCTCCAGCTTTCATTAGTGAGATTACTCAGTCTTATGTTCTGAAACGTTGTCTTTGTTCGTAGGGTGCAGGTTACCTTAAAGTACCTGTGATTAATAAGATCTCAGTAGGAATGCGTGCCTGTACTTATAGAGAGCCAAAACTTTGGAATGGTCTGTCAAATGTTGTCAGGAATGCCCCATCTGTCTCAGCCTTTAAATCCAGGCTTAAGACTCATCTGTTCGCTTTGGCATATCAGTTATAACTGCTGTGATACCTGTTTGCTCTATCGCTACGTGTTGTCTTTAAGTGTAAGACTCTCTGGTCTTCTTATGTTGTTAGTTACTAACCCTTTCTTTTTGTTGAGCATTGTTTTCCCATGACGAGCTCTGAGGAGACACTATAATCCCAGCAATCCATGTTAACAGAAATTGATGACTGCATCCCATGGTGGACAAGACTAGCACATCTGAACCTTTTTTTGTTATAGTCTCCTGATCCAGGGGTGCGGTGGTGCAGTGGGTTGGACCACGGTCCTGCTTTCCAGTGGGTCTGGAGTTTGAGTACCGCTTGGGGTGCCTTGCGACAGACTGGCGTCCTGTCCTGGGTGTGTCCCCTCCCCCTCCAGCCTTATGCCCTGTGTTACTGGGTAGGCTCCGGTTCCCTGCGACCCCGTATGGGACAAGCGGTTCTGAAAATGTGTGTGTGTGTGTGTGTCTCCTGATCCTTTGTTCAGTGACTGGTGTCATTGTGTAAGAAGAGTGCTCTATAAAAATTAATTGAATTGAATCTTTAATGTACTTTCCCTCTTGGTTTAGAGTCCACTGGAGTTCCCACACCTTCTGTTGAGCATGGTTGCTGGCCCATATTATGGGCACCACTGGACAGGAAAAAGGTGAAAAATGGTGAAAATGGTGCAAACAGAACTGCAAAGTTTTCTTGATGCTTTTTACTTTTTGCCTTTTCCATAACTGAAAACTCGCTCAGGGTAGGGTTTGGCGTAATATTTCAGTCGTGAAATTATAAAGATTTACAAAAGTCCAGTTGCTAGGTTGAGAAAATATGGTCAAATAACTTCATAAGCCTTTGATCTGACATAAATATAGAAGATTGCTGTATCTGTTGCGCAATGCCCCAGGAACCTCCTAACTTCCATGGACCTGCTTCCTGGATACCAGAGTGACCAATTATTTTGTGACACTTGTGTGGTTTATTGTTTCTTAGTCCTCAGTCTTCCTCGCATTTCTTTTCAAAACCCTGGGTTTGTCATCTTTTGGTTTTGTCTTAATCTGATAACTGATTTTCTTGGCAGTGGCACTTCATGCGGTTATTCTCAGCTGATGGGAATCTTGCTGTCTTATAGCAGTGTGCACCTTGGAAACTCTTCCATATTATAAACCTTCTTATTATAAGCCAAATTTGCTACTACATGGTGGTCCCTTATATTCATTGCATAAATCTGTCCCCCGGATTTCAGCATCTGCCTTAAACTAATGATACTAAAAAGTTGTGACTCAGATGAGCCAGCTTTTTTCTGCAAAGAGCTGATTTTTCCAAGGTTTACATTTATTTGGTTAGCTGATGCTTTTCTGCTAAAAGACTTTCAACAGTTTATCTATTTATTCAGGGGGGGAAATTTACTGGAATAGCTTAGGATAAGAACCTTACTCAGGAGTACTATAGCAGGAGGTAGGATGTGAACGTATGCCCTTCAACTGCAAGGAAGCAGCTGTAACCTTTACGCTACCTGCTTTTTCTTTACTTCTACAGCTGTAGACTGAATCTCCTAGAATGGCTTTTTTGTTGCAGCTCATAATATTAGTTTTCACTCAGGTTTTGTTTAAGATCAACATGAAGTCAGTACGGAATGGAACTGGACAGACAGGAATTCAGACATTTGCAACCTCGACTCCTTGCCAAATGGTTTTACGCATGATGTCTCATATGCTCTCTATCATTTTAAAATGGGAAATTTGATCTCACACTTCTTCATTTTTCACCATCCTTAAACTGTATACTGAATACATGTATTTTGGGAATTTGCCCTACAAACGGATTCAGGACTCACCTTTCAAAAGTTTAAACCTGTAAATCATTAAACGTCAGCATTTTTCATGTGTAATGGTGTCTGAGAAGTCAAACAAAGGCAAATGACTGCATGGGTCACACAGAGGGTTGGCAGATAACTACAATCCGTGCACAAAAAATCTGTCATTTCCAAAAACCACAGGGAGAATTGTGCGGATACATTTACTGGTAAAATTGGTTGGCCTGCTTATTTTGGTCTCTCTTCACTGTCTTTCGGTAAATTTTAAGGGCAGATGAGACAATTAAACACGTTACTTTTCTAGAATATCTTATTACTTGTTCGTCCATAAGGCCTTTGACAGTCTTAACTCTTCATAACCCAGAGCTTCTCTTAAAACCCATTCTTAATTTTTTTATTTGATACTATTAGTAAGTAGCTTTTTTTGTATTTGTAGATACTCTATGTTGCTGTAGCAAGTAACTCCCTTTGCCATGCCTGGGTCCTTGGTTCACCATAAAAGTAAGGATTCATTAAGACAAATGAGGTCAAGTGCATTATAGGGTCAGCTGGTAGCACAGTGGTTGGAGCTGCTGCCTTTGGACTTGAAGATTCCATTTCTAGCTGTAGTACCCTTGAGCACGGTACATTTCTCCACTAACGTCAACCAGCTGTATTAATGGGTGAATAGTTGCAAGTAGCTTAACTTTTTAAGTCACTTGGGAGAGAAGCATCAGCTAACTGAAAAAATCTAAATTTCATCAAAAAAGATCTTAACAAGGGACATGATGTGTTTTTGTGTACTGTTGAGGTCATACTCATGTGCAAAAGATTTTCTGTTCATCTGTTCTTGCTGCTACTGTTGAATTTGGTGATGCTATTTAGCACTAGGGAAAACATAAAACTCTTCTCTACTTCAGGCCTCATTGTTCCATGAACAGCACATATGCTTGAGTTTTTGAAGAGATAAACTAAGGGTACTTTCAATTACTTATTATTTCTTTTATAATTAAAAAGTGCACTAGTATTCTTCAAAGGAGACAACAGATGCCATATAACGTCGTAGTCCTCTTTAAATATGCTGACTGTAAATGGTACAGTGGTGCTTAAAAGTTTAAGAACCCTTTGGAATTTTCTCTATTTCTGCATAAATATAACCTAAAATGTGATCCGATTTTCACAGAAGTCCTAAAACCATACAAAGAGAACCCAATTGAAGAAATGAGACAAGAAGACTAAATTTGTTAATTTTTTTTTTTGCGGAAAATCATCCAGTGTTATGTATCTGTGTGTGGCAAAGTATGCGTCAAAACTCTTTGACTATTCGAGTGCGCGTTTAGCAGGGAACATTAGTTGCATTAAAGTGGTGACAAGCTGTTAAAAGTGGACCTTAAGTCAATCCTGGAAGCAATCATTCGCTGTGATATTTTCATTGATTTCCATCAATATTTAATTTACCTTTTGGTAGATCCTCTGAAGCACAAAACAGAGTATTTAAATGATAAGGTACTTCCAGAAATGTCTGGAGGTCCCAGAAAACACTTTTAAAATCCCGATAATTATATTTTATTTACTTTTACTTCTTGAAATGGTTCATGGTGTGATTTTATTATCCATCTTGGAAAAAAATGTTTTGGCCAAGTACTGAACACAATCATACAAAGCAATCCAGTAAGGGCACTTTTTCGTGTGCATGTTACAGAGTTATACACCCCATTCAAAATGGTCATTGTCCACTTCTCAGCCTTCATTAGTCCCTGGCAGCCGCCAGGTACGACTGCGTACTTTCACTTCCTGGCGCAGAACAATGGAAAATGCCTGATCTGTTTCTACTGACGATACATAACAAACAGTCTCATGGCTCCAGGTTCATTAAAGTTACTGTTTTGATAAATGTGGCTGGGCCAGCACCCCAACATCTTTTGAAGATGGAAAATGTCAGACTTTGATTGGTGACTGTTGGTTAAAGGTTGCATTAATAAGGCACATGTACAATAAGGCAAATGCTAATATAGTCACTTGCCAAACAATGAAATATCTGGTTTGTGGTACAGGGTGTGGTGGCGCAGTGGGTTCCGTGGGTTCAGCCAGTGCCTGCTGTGTAGTGGGTCTGGGCTTTGAGCCCTGCTTGGGGTGCCTTGTGACGGTTGTCCTGTCTTTGGTGTGTTGCCCTCCCTATTTGGCCTTGCACCCTCTGTTGCTGGGTGAGGCTTGGGACAAGCAGTTGTAGATGGATGGTTTCTGTGGCACTTATACGGGGAGAATTTACTTAATTTGCCGCTGCATTGCATCAAAATGTTCTCAGTAATCAGCTTTGACTTTGAACTATATTCTAAATAGATAGCAAAACAATATTAATCAAAGAGGTAGCAAAGCAAGTTTCCAGTGATAACAAAACATCCACTAAATATTGCCCCTTTAAAATAGTCTTGAGAGAAAATAAATATTGAAAAACCAAACACAATAAATAAATGTAAATGAAAAAACAAAAATCTGAGCATTATAAGGTGATATCACCAGTTTGAGTGATCAGATCTTGTAGATATCAGGGAACAGATCTATTGATGGTTTTGTAGCCCATAACCAGAGTTTTGAATTTGAATTTGAATTCTGAGCAGCTATAGGAAGCGAATGCAGTGAGACGAGGAGGGGAGATACATGGGAATGCTTTAGCAGGTCAAACACATCTCGTGCAGCAGCATTCTGTATCAGCTGTAAAGGCTTGATGGCAGAGGATGCTTGACCAGACAGGAGAGATTTGCAGTAGTCCAGGATATCACCATGGTCTGGATCAGGAGTTATGCAGAGTCTGTTGCGAGTTAAGGGCAGATCCTCCACGTTTTATGCAGGATGTATCTGGAGGACCAAGTTGTGGCCTCGATATGTTGAGAGTAAGACAGACTTCAGTTGATCATTACACAGTGAGCATTGCACTATAAACACTTCCTAATAGTTTATGAAGTCCTTGTAAACACATCTCTAGTGACTCATTGTTATTTCGTCAACACTCGAAGAAAAAATTATCTGGTTAGCTGCTGAAAAAAAATAATGTTGCACTGATTAGGAGCAGGGGGGGTGTGGTGGTGCAATGGGTTCGACCAGTGCCCACTGTGTGGCAGGTCCAGGGTTTGAGTCCTGCTCCGGGTGCCTTGCAATGGACTGGCATTCTGTCCAGGGTGTTTCTCCTCTCCCCTCAACACTGCACCCTGTGCTTCCTGGATGGGCTCCTTCTTGCCATGACCCACTCAGGACAAGCGGTGTTCACGTTGGTTGGTTGATTACTTAGCAGCACCTTTCAATTTATATTTTTTCTAACAGATACATAGTACATAGTACATTTTACATTTCACCACATTTTGTTTTTTTGATCATATAGAAGTGCTGTAAATAAATTCAGGCAATGAATACATCATTGAACCTATACAATGACTTAAGAGCACATTTTTTCTTTCTCTTTAAAATTGTAATAAAAATAGTGAGTGGTGTATGTGTAAGACGGAAGGAGTTTTCCTTTGTGTTTCGGCATTTCTGAGTCACATTTTGGGCCGGAAAACCTGTCTAGATGATGCTGAATGCAGATATGTGGGTGGGTGACTTTTTTCTGATGGCAAATTGCAGAAACAGATTGGTATCTCATCTGTAAATACCCACAGGAAGTGTGTTGCCATCTGGTTACAAAATGTAAATTTTTTTCTTTAAAAACATCATACTATAAATTTTATGCACAGCATGACTTTTTTAAAAAAGGAATCTTCTAGTCTGCAACAATTATTGCCATTCCATTGTACTTGGATGGTGAAAGTAAGTGAGAGATGCCTTAGTTAAAGGAATAATACTAATAAAGTACACACACTGACTGAAACTGCTTGTCCCAAGCGGGGTCGCAGCAAACTAGAGCCTAACCCGGCAACACAGGGTGCAAGGCTGGAGGGGACACACCCAGGACGGGACGCCAGTCCATCGCAAGGTACCCCAAGCAGGACTCAAACCCCAGAGCCACCATGCACCAGGACCCAGCCAAACCCACTGCAGCACCACACTCCCTGCTAATAAAATAAAGGAGTACAATTTAAAACTAAACCCTACAGATGTTTTCCATAGAGAAATATAACCTAATTACAGACTTAAATTATCTGTATGTTAATTCTCCCTACTTTCAACAGGTTGGAAAATTTAATACTTTAGGATTAGTTGGCCAGAGATGTTTCAGTACTTTATCCTTTCTTGCTGCAATTATTATTCAAGTAAATAAAGTAATGTTATTGCTAGGACTTTAAACATAATCAAGCTTTGAGGGAAATCCCCTTTAGTGGTGATATTTCACAGTTACTGATGATAGGAGATATATTTATTATCTGGTGTGCATGTAAATATTTTTTCTGTTTTACTTAACTTACCCTTCATATCACTCATGATTAATTAACATAAAACTGCTGTCATCATCTTGAACTCATGTTTCATTGTGTGAAGGAACCTCTGTTCTGTAAAAACCTCATCTTCACATTTTTTGTGCGAATGCAAAAAATACTGTAGAAATATTTACTGGGCCAAATGAAGGAGCTGTGTCAGTAATGCCTGAACAGGTTGAAATGTCACTGAATGAATAGACGTTTCACTGTGCAGATATACTGCATTATGGAATCATTTTCTCATTGCTGTACTTGTCTTTTCTCTTAAGATCTGCTTTATTTTTCACCACTGAGCTGAGGTACTTCCTTATGTCTTCTCCTTACTGCTCTCAACCCTTGTAGGAAACCTGCTGAAAAGGACCATTTACTGTTGATTCATAGATAATACACACTACATCTTGTATTTTGGTGCGTGAGATTTGGAGCTCTTGCTCCTTGAGCCTTACTAAATGTTTCTGAGGTTATTTATCAAATTTACTTGGTCCGGGGAACTAATTCGTCAGTACTTTCACTTATCAGCACATTTTCACTAGTATGAGAAACACAGCAATCTGGATTCTTACTCCTTGCCAACTACACAGGTATTTGTCATCATTCAAAACACGAGCGCTCTGGCAAAAAGGAACTGACCTCATCTGTCCAGCTAACATCTGAAAAGCTTCATTTTTATTAAAGACACATAGTTCAAACTGGAAAAATAAGGTCTTTCAAAAGCTGGTCACATCACAAATTGGACCTTTCAGTGCATCTGTAAAGGGGCATTGGTTTTGCTACAGAATAAAGCTGTACGCCATCCAAGTAGAAAGGATAAATATAAATATTTATATTTAAATATGTTCTACATGGGAACAGGAAGATCTCTGCAATAAAGAGGGAAAAGCGCGTTTGTGTGGTTATTATCTTTTGTTACCTTACATAAGCATATGTTTAGATGTGACTTTTTATAATTTTCATTCAAGATTCAACCAAATTAATACATTTGCGGTGCATTAATGGTCAAAGTTTTTCAAAAAAATTCATTAAAATCTGTCTCTGTGGAATTTCCAATGTCCAAGACAGATATTTTTGTATGTGTCAAAATGCAAATGTAAGAATAAATCATAAGAAAATGTGCTGATCAAACTGTTTAAATGTTGAAAAAGTGTCATGATGATGTTATTTTATGTCTTATGTGTCATGTAACAATACGAAACTAATTCAGCATGATTTGAGAAACACTTTTTGCAACACAGATCAGGCATGTTGAAAGTGGGCTACTAAAAAGTGTTACCATCCAACGTTGCTGGACTGGGATTCAATTTATTTGTTTGCATTTTACTGAAACTTCAGCATCCTGTGACTGGAAGTGCACTCTCTTTGTCTATAAGATCTGGTTTTATTTGTCTCCTTCACTCCAGTTTTACGTCATGTATTCCCAAACCAACTGTTCTTTTGGTGAGGTTTTGAAAAAGTGTCCTCACAGGCCCACGAAGAGGACTGGACACATGCCCTGCTGGAACCCACCAATAACACACACCACTTCACTCTAACCCAGGAAGTGGCACACAGATGTCTGGTGTCTTATCCATCTAGTAATTTTGTGGTTTGGTCAGTGCAACCTAGACCGCTGGTGAACCACAGCTGTTGGTGGCCATCAGAAAGTCTGAAGTGTGTATGTTTCATTGTGCTGGACTGATCAAAATAACAGAGTGTTCCGCTTCATTACTGTTACTGATCATAACATGTCATGAGTGAAGCCTCTTTAAATTAAGAGCACAAAGCAGCATTCGATGCATGACGTATAATGCAAAAAAACGTGTAGATTGACAAACGGACAGTAACATCAAGTCTGAATATTTTGAGATATGACCTCAGTGCAAAAAAAAAAAAAAATTAAAAATATAATATCTGTTAAAAAAAAAATAAAAAGAGACTTTTCTTCAACTTCCCAGAAAATGGACTGGTTTTCATGGCTGCCATATCCCACGGGAAACGAGATAGACTCCTGGAGGACTTTGGATGACCCTCTGTTTTTATTGGCAAATCATAGTGATCCTGCCTTCAGGAAAGCATCATTTAACTGTTTACTTGACACAAGATATAATCACTAAATTTGTTGCAAATCTCTGATAAAATCCTCTTTAAAATTGTCAGTATTTATGAAGTTGCTGTCAGGTGACTTTTGAAAGATGTACGCAGATGGGCAGCACTGTGGTGCCTCACATTGCCTGGACCGTGTGAGAGGTCATGGGTTTGATCCCTGCTCAGTCTATGTGGAGTTTGCGTGCTCTCCCTGCATTCACATGGGTTTCCTTCGCATGCCCTGGTTTCCTCCCACCTTCCAAAGACATGTGCTTCGGGTGAATTGATGACTCTAACTTGCACCTGATGAAAAGGTGTCAGCTACAGTAAATACATCATAATCGTCACTGTGGGTTTCTTTGGAGAAAAGATGCTACTAAATTAATAGATGGGGAAAGCAAAGTGCCACTTTATTAGCTGACTTTGTAACACATGAAGGGGGGGTGCGGCGGCACAGTGGGTTGGACCGGGTCCTGCTCTCCGGTGGGTCTAGGGTTCGAGTCCCGCTTGGGGTACCCTCTGACGGAATGCGTCCCGTCCTAGGTGTGTCCCTTACGCCCTGTGTTGCTGGGTTAGTCTCTGACTACCCACGACCCTGAATGGGACGAGAGGTTCAAAGAATATGTGTAACACATGAATGACATCTTACTGTACAATCATCAAGGCCTCTTCAGAAGTTTTTCACTGACACATTTTTAATGAGTATTAGCAAAATTCCTCTGTTTTCAGCAGCTAAAGTTGTAGGTTGCAGGAAAAAGTAAGAACAAGTAAAACTCTTGTCTGATACCTGATTATGCATAGTGAACAACTTTCTGAATAACCTTTAAAATGTGACATCTCTGATAGTCAGAGTAAACTGACACACTGTATGTATATTTCTTTCAGGTGTGGAGGAAAAGATTTTTGCAAAGCTTTGAACAGACATTCAAGTCCCTACAACAAAAAAGAATTTGTCTGCTTTGCTGTCCATAATTGAAAACAAGCCTAATTTAGACAAATGGATTAGAGGATAAACGACATCTATTTGCGGCTGAGTAATGTAAACTCCCCTATACCGCAGCACAAAAACTTCTCCACTGGAGCCTTGATGTAGTGCCTGGCTGAAGTGCCCAAACTTTCCCAAGCGTTTTGAGTCCCATGGACTCTCGCAAGGCTTCCGTTATAAACAAACTGTCCAAATATGCTGTGGTTTCGGTGGGCGCACAGGCGACGCAAGCTGGCAGCATTGCCAACAAGCTGACTGACGAGCCTTACACTAACCAGACTGCGGCTTTGGTCCTGGGAAAGTAGATGCCAAAGCTGTTCCAGAGGTGCGTTGCTGCTAATGCAGGCCCTGTGCTCAGTCGAGATGCGAAAGTAAACACCTACAGGAAAAGGCCCGGCAGATGAGAAGACAGCCGATGCAGCAGCGAAGAAAGATAATACAGGTGGTAGAGTGGTTTCGGCAACCTAAGTGAGATGAGTGAGCCGAGCGCAAGTCGCTGCAGCGTTTCTGCATCAGCTGAGTCATGTGGGGTGCAGAGCATTAGTGATAATGAAAAACATGCTTTTGGAAAATCGGCAGTGCATCCATGTGAGTTCAAGGTTGTTATGTTATAAAGACTGTTGCAAAAGGACAAAGTGAGTATAATATGTGCTATGGGAAACTTGCCCTAAATCCATGTTATTTTTTTATGTCCCCATCTACGAGCAACCAACCGATTTCAAGAAGCGCTTGTCCCCAGCAGGGTCATGGTGAGCCAGAGCCTATCCCGGAGACACCGGGGGTGAGGCTCAAGGGGTCGGGGGGCACACCCTGGACAGGACGCCAGTCCATCCCATGGCCACAGCTAGGTACCCTGGCACACAGCCAAGCGAAGCTACTGGAACAATTGCAGTGCAAGCATCTTGCTTAAGGGCACTACAGCCAGAGGCAGGAATCAAACTGCAAACCTTCAGAGCTAAAGGCAGCTGCCCTAACCACAATGTCACCAGATCTAAGAAAAGGAAATCAAAATAATTGCTTTTGTTGCTTAAGCCAAAGATAGTATTTTCATTTCTTCAATGATTAATTCATCCGGCAATGTGTTCTGTATGAGTGATAAGTGTGGAAGGTTATTATCCATCTGACTTTCATGGGAACATCAACTGGGCAGTGAAAAATTTGGAAACTCTACAAATCTTTAAATGCAATGTGTTTTGACCACTTTTCTACACGTAAGCTACCTTTCCCCGTTTTTAAGTTTAACGTGAAATTTGTTTACCTCCCCGTTGCTTGCAACAAATAAGGCATGCGCATAAAATTAATTACGGTACTTTCCGTGTCTTAATGCGTGTGCTTTTCCTCAGCAATGTCCTCAACGCTGTTTGCCCAGGGCTATTGTCACACCGGAGGTTCTCGCAACAGCCCATTATAAGGAAGTTGATAAGCTAATTATGTTTTCCAAGTCATCCACTTGCATCCACTTGCATCCACTTTTGTCCAATACCAACAAAGCTTCTAAAGGATTTCTTTCCTGAGCCAAAGCACCACATACTAATATTGACAAGCTTATCTCCAGCTATAGGCAAATCCCCCAAAACTCGCTGCTATTAAGCTTTTACTTAGGAAACCTCATTTGGATCCTGCTGATTTCAGCATCACGAGGCTTGTTTCAAACTTTTATTTCCTTAACATAATACAGAAATTTCACTCAAGTTTGGTCATTGAACCAAGAAAGCACTTCGGCATCTCATCATGCATTGTTAGCGTCTCCATGTTCTTCTGAATAGCTTTTAAGAAACACACACGCTGTCTGAAGTCACTTGTCCCAAACGGAGTCGCGGCTGGGACGCCAGTCCGTCGCAAGGCACCCCAAGCAGGACTCGAACCCCAGACCCACCAGGGAGCGGGCACAGACCAAACCCGCCGCGCCCCCGACTTTAAGATACGGCACTTGCCCAATACATTCAATCATTTCACTGACAGACCCCCCAAAAGCACCTTATAATTATTTACCCATTTATACAGTACGGCTGGATAATTTTACCACAGCCACTTAGGTTAAGCACCTTGTTGAAGTATTATACAGGCGGGCATAGGATTCAGACCTGTGATCTTCGAGTCTAGAGGCAGCAGTACGAACCACTACGCTACCAGCTGTCTCGTAAACAAAAGGCCTGCAAACTGGATTTTTATTTTGACAGCAGTACAAATGTTCAGTTGCTCATGTTGCTTAGCTGTGTTTAGTGTGGTGAAGTTGTTAAGCAACAAAAACACGTGAATTCCTGAGCGAGAAAAACACTGGAAATACTGATGCTGTCATTTGCAGGCTTTCAGAAGGGTGTATCTACTCCCAGACAATTGATGTGTTCTGAGAATCTGAATTTGATCCCATTTTTCATGCTATTGCTAATTAACGGACTCCTTTTCCCAAGGGCACTAGCGAAGTCATTGTATGGATACTATACTAAGGTAGCTACAATGATTGCCACAATTGCACAGCTGTCATTTTTGCTGGAACACTTCAGGGTAAGTTCCTTGCTCAAGGGTACTACGGCAGGAGTTTGGATTTGAAGGCAGGTCCTTGCATCTAAGGTAACTACTTTAACCACTACAATACCCACGCTGGCGCACGTGCTATGTTTAATTCCCACGGATGGGAATAACATTCCCCTGAGTTTTTAAAATCAACAAAAACTGTAACCATTCACATGGAGGCATAAAGGAAAATTTAATCCGCAATATCAAAGTGGAAAGTTGTTGTGAAATAGTAATGTGGATAGAGTTACAAAAGATTTATGCATTTCAGCTTTTTTCAGAAACCACATATTTAAAAACTTATATCGTTTTGTCTTCATTACCAATTCTGTAAATATTTTAGCCGTCGAAACTTCGACATACATTTGTAGTCCTGGTTTTTTCTTTATTACGAGAAGATAGTCAAGTTAGCAGGTAACGACAAAAGCAGCGTCGGAAAAAACATTGAAATCAGCCTTTAAGAGGTCAAAGCAAAGGCAAAATTCAGAAGTCAAAGTATTTTGGAATGTATGTATTGGAAAAAGGAAATTCTCTGCCCATGTTTTTTTTTTGCTTGCTCATTCCAAGCAATAGATGGATCTCAGGGAATCTTCACACAGAAATAGGTGCCTAAGTATTACTGCTTGTATGAGGCACTGGATGTATTGCACGGTGCTTCATCACTTGTCCTACAACAGAGCGCACCTTTTCCCTTTCTAGTCTCCTTTATTTGTGGTCTTTGACAAGCCAGTGTGGAAAAGGCCATCTTCTTATGTTAATCACCCCCTATTTCTCTAAATCACAAGCAATCAGGACACTGGAGGTCATAGCTATGGAAAACCTCATGTGCTGTTTTTCCGCATCTACGCTGGTCTCCTAGTACGTTTGTCCTTGTTTCCTTCAGTTCTTGAAAATAAGATCTTCTGCTTTGCCTCCTCAGAGTTTCCTGGAACACTGTATACAGAACCAGAGCTGAGGAAGGCCACCACATGAAAGGACTGCTTAGTGGATTCCATGTTTATCATGGTTTTGTCTGTCACCCGTTTTTTACAGTGCATTTTACACTGGCCCTCTGCTCTTTGTAGCGTGGACACAAGTTTATGAGGCGGCATTGAATACGTTGCTGTTTCACAATACCGCGTGACTCCCGGAGGCCTTTCTTGTAGGGCCTCTTTCTTCTGTGCTGTCTGCTAAATAGTGTCGCTAGTTGGAATGAAACAACAAACCATTGAGTACTACAGAAAACATTACATTTCCCCTTTTTTTAAATGCTGGAGGAATGGTGACACAGTGAGAAGTGCTGCTGTCTTACAGCACCTGGGTGGTGTGAGAGAACATGGGTTCAATCCCCACTCAGTCTGTGTGGGGTTTGAGTGTTCTCTGTGTGGGTTTCGGCCAGATACTCTGGTTTCCTCCCACAGTCCAAACACATGTTGTTCAGGTTCACCCGGAGTGTGTGCGTGGCTGAGAGAGTGTGTTCCACTGATGTATGGATGAGTGACCCATTGTAAGTAGTGTATCTAGCAGTGTAAGTCACCGCGGTGAATAAGGTGTGTGGGCTTCCTTCACTGGAAGTCGGTTTGGAGAAAAGCGTCTGCTAAATAAATAAATTGAAATGTAAATATCTGCTTCCATTAGACATTCTCCTCTATGTTTCCTGTCCAGCTATTTGATGACAGTAAAGCATCTTGCCGATCATAACAACGTGACAAAGGCTGCGTGCAGTTACAGGATGAACCTCAACAAGTGGTATTAAAGATGAGTTTGAGGAGGTGAAATGCTTTTTTCAGTCATGTAGATTAGTTTTAACTTTAAGTTTTAACCTTGAAATTTTAGAAATCTCAGAATAATACATCAAAGTATTTACTATATGTTATAGATTTATGGGAAGGGAACATGGTGCCACGATGAGTTTGGCCAGTCCCTGCTGTAGGGTGTGCCTGGGGTTCAAGCACTGTTTGGGGTGCCTTGTGGCAGACTGGCGTCCCATCCTGGGTGTGTCCCCTTCCCCCTTCAGCTTTGTGCCCTCTGATGATGTCTGGTAGGGTCCAGCTCACCGTGACCCCACTTAGGACAAGTGGTTGTGGACATTGGTTACAGCTTTATCTGAGACTTTTCCAGAACTTATAACCCCATAAATACATCAAGTGGTGCCTGTATTAGTACCCTTTTGATTGTGAATATGAAGGAATTTGTGGCTTGAATATAAAGAGTTTCATCAGTGTTTCATCTCCTTTCACCTTTACTCATTTAGCTGACTTTTTTCCACAAAACAATCCAATATGCTGAGTTACTTGCAATGATTTCTGCATTTATACAGCTTAGCAATTAAGAGCATCAAAAGTGCTTTTCTCAGGGGAACTACAGCAGGAGGTGGGGTTCAAATGTGGGACCCCTGAGTTCGGAGGTAGCAAGTTTTAACCATTGTGCTACCAGCTGTCCACTGTTAATTATCTTTAACGGGGACACACCCAGGACGGGATGCCAGACCGTAACAAGGCAGCCCAAGCAGGGCTCGAACCCTAGACCCACCAGCGACTAAAAGCCAACCAAGCCCGCTGCACCGCTGCACCACTGCACCTCCCCCATAAATGCCATGTTTAAACTGATTAATTCATATGTAATAAAGCAGAAAAATCTTGGAAGATGACTTTTCATGCATATTTTTAAGCAAATTATCATACATTTTTGGCTACCTTTAAAAAAAATTACTGCTTTTGGTACTACTCAATGCACTATGGCTAATGGAACATGAATTGGATTATGCATTAATATAATTGTAGAAAATTTGCTTTTTAATATTATTTTAAGTACCATGATACGTAAAATGCTGAATTAATTTATCTTTTTAATAACATTTTTCTCACCGTCACTCCGCTTAATATTAGGCCACTAATTTAGCTGTTAGAACAGCTCCACCTGGCGGGAAATTTTATGTGCGCTGTCCTTCCCGTGTGTTTTTTTCTCTTGTCAGGCCTTCTGTCATTCACTCTTGTACTGCCAATAACCATTTGTGCTGTACAAGGTCGCGGTGGTCCGAAGCCTATCCCGGAAGCATGAGGTGTGACGGTACAGAACACACACCCGGGAGGGGAAGCCAGTCCATCTCAAGGCAATCACACACACACACACACACGCACACGCACACGGGCTCGCGGCGAACCAGAGCCTTACCCGGCTACACAGGGTGCAAGGCCGAAGGGGGAGGGGACACACCCTGGACGGGACGCCGGGTCGTCGCAGGGCTCCCTAAGCAGAACTCGAACCTCAGACCCATCACGCAGCGGGCACCGGCTGAACCTTAATCCGGTTTGGTTAGACCCAAGCATAGTGAAGGAAACACGATGTTCTGAGAGGTTCCTTTTGAGAAATCTTGCGGAAATAGAGGAACATGCCCTGGGGCTCCAGGTAAAGAACATGTCGTTCAGACAGCCCAGTGACGTTTGTAGCAGCGCCGATCCATGTCAAGGCTGGTCGGGAGGCATGCCGAACTCTGCCTGGATCCACTCCAGGTGTTTGGAGCAATCACAGGTAAGTGTGAATGTGCGAGTGTGTGTGAGTGTATGGTGGGTGCACAGGAATGCATCATTCAGGGTATCAGCCTGCCATCAAAGGAGTGTTTACATGTAACCTCCTACTGGAAATGAGTCACGAAGCATTATGTGGAGAACAGTCAAACACGGCTTCCTGTATCCATGTGTTTGTTAATCTGTCTCTTTGTATTATTTTATTTATTTTTTAAAATTCATTAAGCTGGCAGTTTTGTTTTAAAGCAACTTGTAATGTTAGATTTGTGGATTAAGATGCTTATACTGATTTATCCATTTATGAAGCAGGGTCATTTTTACTCTATCAAGTCACTGCAAGTACTTTGCTCAAAGGTGCTACATCGACATAAGGATTCGAACCCTGGTCTTCCCATAGGTAGGTGACCGCTGTAACCGCTAGTCACCTGTCTCTGTCTAGTTTTGGTGCTGTACAGCTGAAATGTTTTCCTGGAATACAAGAACAATTATTGCAGTTGCCTATATTTAAAATGTAGTGTTTAAGTGCAGCGGGGTGCAATGGTGCAGTGGCACAGTGGCTCTGACCGGGTCCTCCTCTCTGGTCGCCCTGGGGTTTGAGTCCTGCTTGGGGTGCCTTGCAATGGACTGGCATCCCGCCCTGGGTGTGTCCCCTCCGCCTCCAGCCCTGCACCCTGTGCTGCCGGGTTAGGTTCCAGCTCACCGCAACCCCATTTGGGATAAAAAGTTTCAATGTGTGTGTTTAACCCCAACCCATTTATTTCTGGTCTACTGTCATTAACGTTTGATTTAGTTTTATATGACAATTAAAATGTGTACCTTCAGTGACAAATCAGTGACCGTGAAGCAAGTGCTTTACACACATCAGTAGGGCACACACATTATGGCACACATAGCCTTCAGGTGCAGTGTGCCAGAAGGGGGGGGGGGGGGGGGGGGGGATAAAATACAATAAAATCAAATAAAACAAAGGTTTAATCAGCATGACATACTGAGTTTTCTGAGGGTGGAAATGGCATTTTTATTAGCAATCCAGAATAGAGCACAAGAGGGCAGTAGCACTCAGAGCAAAAGTGTCTCAACAAAACAATTTTCTCTCACATCAGAGCCAAAGGAATACAGAAATTACATTATAAAACATAATCACCTTAACCTGACAGTCTAGACCTGCAGCTGAATCCCCGGTGCTTAAGTGCCTAAGATTACTTTGCAATAATTAAATTGCATTCCACTTTTAGACATCAGTGATGCAATAATGTTTGAAAATTTAAAAAAAATCCTTGAGACAATGTTATTTAACCTCCTAAACAGGCAAAGTTTGACAGAATCCAATTACACACGGAGTAGTTTTGGTTGAATGACATTATGAAAAAGCAGACCATAATATCACATTAGAGTGCATGCTCAGCCCTCGTATAATGGGGTCCCAAACAGCAAGAAACCTCGACAGTGTCTTATGAAATGATATATTCTTGTATCATACAACACGTATCGAATGCAGACGAGATGAATCACTTTGTCTTTGCGTCGTCACTGTTTGAGATGTTCTGGAACATAGATACACACTTAGAGTCCTAAACCCAGACGGTTTTGGCCCTTCAGTGCTGTCAATCTGGCTATTTTATTTGTTCATTAATAGAGTCATATTTCTTCAATAGCAAAACCAACTTTGTATTTCCTATCACATTAACAGTCTACACTTACATTTATTTATTTAGCAGATGCTTTTCTCCAAAGCAACTTCCAATGAACTCTATGTAGTGTTACCAGCCCACACCCTGGTGACTTACACTGCTAGATACACTACTTACAAGGGGTTACTCATCCATGCATCAGTGAAACATACTCACTCCATGACACTCACACACTATGGGGGAACCTGAACAGCATGTTTTTGGATTGTGGGAGGAAACCAGAGCACCCAGAGGAAACCCAAACTGAGGCAGGAAGAACATGCAAACTCTGCACAGACTGAGCAGGGATTTAACCTACACCCTCTCACACCACCCACGGCTGTGAGACAGCAGCGCTACTTGCTGTGCCACCTTTGTCTAAGCCCGTTACAGCCCTTGATTAACATAAATCTTATATTACTACGGAAATGGCAGATTCAGTACTACTACTAGTATTAACTCATTTAGATTTTCTCCAGGAACAGCTTGCAATGATTAACCCATTTATGCCGCAGGGTAATTTTTGCTGGAGTAATTGAGGTTAAGCACCTTGGTCAAAGGCACTACAACAGGAGTTGGGCTTCAAGCTGGAGTCTTTTAAGGCCTTACATTTATTCATTTAGCTGACACTTTTATCCGAAGTGACAATTACAGCTGATAGCAAAGTTGCTTTTGAACCCAGAGGTTGCAGCTCAAACCCCAGCTCCAGCAAGGTACTTACCCCAAATTGCTCCATTAAAATTACCTAGCTCTATAAAAGGGTAAATACTTGTAGGCAGCTTAGCGTTGCAAGTTGCAATATGTTGGTGTATCATTTTCACGTATAAAAATAGGTTTTATTTCACTAATTTTAGGTATTTTACATCTGGGAACTGATTTTTCCCAAGAGATATAATGGTAAAGTGACCACCTCTGACAGGGTTATTTCACAGAATGAATTATCCCTCTTATATGAGGAATGGGTCCATTTCTTTTTAAAGGATAATGAGTATTTTGAATTTCTGTAGCAATCATTTTATTACCAGCCATTTGCCTTTGGTTCTAAGAATTACTGTGTAAGGGAGCACCGGAGAGGTCACTTGTAGAGGGCATGAGGTTGATTTTCTAAAATATAGCTTAACTCTGTTGCTTCAGGCAAAGATGAAAGCCTGAGCAGAAGAAAATATTTCATATATTGAGCGCTGCAACAGCTTTTTCATATCTGTACATTCCTTAGAATTTATTCCACAGAAAATTCTTTGTCATCACCTCGTTGTGTAAACTGGTAAATCATTGTGAATTTGCTTACTTAACATTTTAACTCAGTTTGAACAAAGGCAACAGTCAAATAAAAGCAATAATAATAATGACAAGAAGAAGAAATAATAAAAAAAACAACAACAACAATAATAATAATAATTAATAATAATAATGCAACACAGACTATCAGATGTTCAATACAGATAAATATCCAGCTGCACTAATTTAAAATGTATGCGGACTTTGTGTGAAAATTACGCTATAACATTTGTGAGTTGTCACATAGTTATAATGATATGACATGATGTTAACCGTTTGAAGCTGAATGGTCTGAAATCTTATTAACAAATAGGTGGAAAGAACAAGATATGTGTATGCGTTTGTCTTCAGCTTACGGATTCTTACGCTTAGCTCCCTGACAGATGACTAAGTGCAGCGTTTGGGACGTTCGGTATGAGAGCATCAATCTTCCTGCCGTGAGCTCGGGCTGAGACAAAATGTTTTAATGAGCAGCCTTTGTTTGCCTCTCGTGCGACTTCTCGGGCTGTGTTAGCGCTTGCGGACCAGGGCCAGGCGCAGCGTGATCTGTGTGGGAACAGGGCCTTCTCCTTCTTCTTTAGGTCATGCACAGAAAGCAGGAGCTGTCCTGAAAGCAGGAATAAAAAACAGTGGGCTACAATGAAATCTGACGTATTCCTGGTGGGAAGCCAGAAAAGCCATTATGCAGTGGGGGTCGCCTCTTTCCTTCTATAAGATATCGATTTTCTCACAACTTGCAGCGCAAAGTAAAAACAAAAGAAAAGCATTTACTTTGCAACGTGATTATATAACATGCAATCGCAATACGGTGTAAATTTTTCCCTGTGGAAAATGTCTGAATGAGAGCTGAAGTTGCGGATTGAAGGTTGTGTCATAGGACTGCTGGTCTCCATAGATGCTAGGAAGGTTTTTTTTTTTTAGTTAGACTGCTTTTGAGCTTCGGGGAGGGGGGTGTACTGATGCAGCGGGCTTGGCCAGCGTCAGCTGTGCGGCGGGTCTGGGGTTCGAGTCCTGCTTGGGACGCCCTGCCACCGACTGGCGTCCCGTCCGGGATGTTTCTCCTGCGCCCTGCGTTGCCAGGATAGGCTCCGGCTCGCCACGACCCTCTCGGGACAAGCGGTTGTTGACGCCGATCGGTTAGGGTTTTGTGCTTTGACGTAGGGGCAAAGCCCCAACAAGGCGGCCTCGGATCACACCTCCTGCTGTAGTACCTCTGAGCAAGGCGCTTACCTTCAGTTGTTCCCGTTTAACTTACCCAGATCTGTAAATGGGTAAAAAATTCTAAGTAGCTGAACTGTTGAAGTGGCTTTGGAGAAAAGCGTCAACCAAACTATTAAAAACCTAAATGGGGTGGAGACTATTAATGAATAGTCATACTCAGCGTACACATTCTGGCATGTTGTTCATTTGAGAAAATACACTGGAAAATACCGAGATACCTTTAAAATGAAAAGGCAAACACTCATCTTTCGCTGGCCGACTTCACAGAATAAGACCCGACTGTAATTAGTACAGCAGTATCTCTCTGCGGTTTGCTATTGAAGAACACCAGCAATGTCCAATAAAATCGCCCTCCATGTACTGCAATGTCCATGAAACCAAAGGTGATATAATGAGCATGGCCTCGGAGCAATTAAAATATTTTCCGATGCACAGCGGGCTGATGGCGAGTTCAGCTGAAGGTGGACAGACTGCTCTGAGGCAACCGCTTGTCTGGCTGGATCTTTAAATCTGCCTCTGCCTCTGCTGTGCTACTGTGCTTCGCTGGCCAGCGCGACAGTGTTCATGCAGAAAACTGGCCGAATAATGGCAGAAAAGTCACCTTCCTAGCGACAGGCATGACCTCCAGAACAACAAGTCTCTCACAGAAGCCTGACTGGTCAGATGAATGAATTATTAATGATAGCATCATTATAGTAATCAGTAGAAAATACACACACACACACACATTTTCAGAACCGCTTGTCCCATACGGGGTCACGGGGAACCGGAGCCTACCCGGTAACACAGGGCGTAAGGCCGGAGGGGGAGGGGACACACCCAGGACGGGACGCCAGTCCGTCGCAAGGCACCCCAAGCGGGACTCGAACCCCAGACCCACCGGAGAGCAGGACTGTGGTCCAACCCACTGCGCCACTGCGCCACCCCAGTAGAAAATAATATGTCATAATATATATCAGAGTGAGATTGTACACACATAGCAAGGACGTCATATACAACTCATTCCCTCACTTCCTGTACTTCCATGACAGACAAAGGATGACCACGACCCTATCTATATCTATATCTATATCTAGTATATCTATATCTATGTATTTTTCTCTCTATCTCTCTCTCTCTATATATATACATATATATAAGTAAAATAAACAGACGGGAGAACTGTTAACTAATACTGTGATTACAAAAGTACCTACAATGCTGCTTGAAAGTATGTGAATGCCCTGTTTTACCAAGATAATGTTAATGAGAAACAGCGTATCTCATCTGTGCAACTGCAAAAAAATGTGAACCTGGAGTTGCATTGGTTAAACCAAGTAATAAATAAAAATCATAGTCTCACTCACACACAGTCTGAAACCACTTGTCCCAAGCAGGAGCCTAATCCAGCAACACAGAGTGCAAGGCTGGAGGGGGAGGGGACACACCCAGGACAGGATACCAGTCCATTGCAGGGCACCCCAAGTGGAACTTGAACCCCACACCCACCAGAGAGCAGGACCTGGTCAAGCCCACCACACCACTGCACCACAGCGTCCCCCAGGACTCATAGTCATTTATTAATTTATTCACCTTATTTTAAGAGTCAAGATTTAGATTTTATATGTTTATTTTAATATTTTCTGCAGGAATAGCGACCATCCCTATAGGGTCCACATACTTTCAAGCAGCACAGTATATATGTGGGTATGGAGCAATCATAAATATGTATTTAGGTGTTTACTACCAGGGGTGCAGTGGGTTGGACCACAGTCCTGCTCTCCGGTGGGTCTGGGGTTCAAGTCCTGCTGGGGGTGCCTTGCGATGGACTGGCATCCTGTCCTGGGTGTCTCCCCTCCCCTTCTGGCCATACGCCCTGTGTTACCGGGTAGGCTCCGGTTCCCCGCGCCCCCGTATGGGACAAGCAGTTCTGAAAGTGTGTGTGTGTGTGTGTGTGTGTGTGTGTGTGTGTTACTACCGTGCCAGTAAAATGCCTTTTAAAGACATCACTGACAACTTCAGTGTTATGCCAACGTTCCCACAGAGCCTGTTTGTTAGAGTTCTTGATCTAAGGTTACATTTTTCCAGTTGGAGTTGATTCCATTTAAATACGTAGCTCTTCTCAACTTTATTTACCATTTTACCATGGGAGGCGAGGAGACCAGAGACCGAATAAAGGTTGACGTATTGGAGGTGTCAGCCGCCGAGCGCAGTGCCCGGGATTCACCCCGCCGAGAGCCTAGTGCCGCAGTACCCGGGGAGCTGCCAGCCAGCCAGCCACCCTGATGGCAGCGCCCTCCACAGAGCTGCCTCTAATCCACACGGACGTCCGTGTTCCCTAATGATCAGCACGAAGGGATTGCAGCAGCCTGGGTTAAACTGTGCTCATTATCAGTATAATATTTCTTAAAAGCCCGCTGAGATGACGGCAGATAAAATTAGTCCAATAGATGCATTATGGAATCTGAGTGGCTATATTACGCCGGCTTGGGAGAACGGCTGATTTTGTGCAGAGTCACTGGGTGTGTGTGTCAGATAAGGCAGCGCATCCGACTTCTCGGCACGCTGCGTTGTGACTGAGGGAACCATTCTCAGAGCTCAACAGTGGCAGTGACACTCACCAGGTACAGTACCTTGTTATCGGGGAGGGCGAGCATGTGGGGGAGGGAGGAACCGGAGGAAGCTGACGTAAATGGCCCGGCCGTAAGTTTAGCGTGAGACACCGAGAGAGCCCATTCGTTAAGGAAGGCAAATAAGAAGCTCAGACCATTACTACAAAAAGTGCCCTATATTCCCTGAAAAAAATCACCGAAGGACTCCTGGGGACTTCCGTAGTAGTGATGCAGCCGTACTGCGCATCTCAACAAAAGAATTTCAGGTCTTTGTGCTGTACCTGCCTAAGGACAGGTGTCTTTCTCCATCACGAGTGGGAGATCAGTTGTGAAGTTACACTAAAGGACGCATGAGCGTGCAAATGAGATTCTTGAATTGGGCTGCTTTCGTGTCCATCATCTTACCAAGTCCTCCGCAGGTTCGAAAGAGTTCGCACCGGAAACGCACTCTGACTGTTACACAGATAAATACAGAGCTGCGTATTACATAAATACTGATGTCCATAACAATTAAGTGAAGCCCTCCCACCCCTGAAGCACTCTTGTGAACCGCAGTTCCCGTATTTAGGTCACACCACAAACGCAGATCCTCTGGGAGGTGGCAAGGGGAGGGGAGCTCGGGATGGGGGGGGGGGCACATGGCCTTATAGGATGATTACGAAAGGCCCACGTCGTGCAGTAACACACAAAACATAAGCGGACCAACTGGAAGACAGCTGACATCACGTTGGACTTTGAACGCATGATGCTCAGAAGCCGGCTGAGAAACGATGGTGCTGTAATCGGGTGCAGAAAGTGAACGATCAGCAGTCTGAAGCTCCTCTAAAAATGCATTATGGGTGCGTTCTCTCTGGGAGCTTATATCCTCAGAGCGCAATCCCCAAAGTCGCAGAAAATGACTTGCAGGCCGGGAGGCTGCAGCAAATGTAGTTCTTAATTCGGACTCCTGCGTTTGTGCTTTTCTCCAATGTGGATTGAGACGGAGCGTTAACCGCGGCGCTGGTCACGTCTCGGATAGAAGTGTGAAATGTCATAACGTTCGCACACAAATGGAAGCTCATGGTTCATAGAGTCATCCTTCTTGCCTTAGCTACGGTCATAACCTCAGTGCAGTCGCGGCCACATTTTTTTAATTATTTTGTTCGTTTGCCAACAGTTTAGTCCTTCTTGGGGTACCTTGCGGAGGACTGGCGTCCCGTCTGGGGCGTGTCCCCTCCACCCTGGCCTTGCGCCCTGTGTTGCTGGGTTAGGCTGTGGTTCACACGACCCCACTCGGGACAAGCGGTTGTAGACATTGTGTGTGTGTGTGTGTGTGTGTTGTGTGTGCCAACAAACAAAAGTGACTTGCAGTTTTACATGCGTGCTGCAGGAATATGAGGAATACTGACGCTGCCTACTGCGAGATCAACACCCGAGTCGTGAATCTGAGCGATGGCGTGCAATAGCCGAGCGGGGGGACGGTTTCACTGTGATTTTGTTGAAATTGTAATATCTACACACAGAACACAGTACAGATGGTTGTGTGTCATGAGTCAGGGATCCACGATGAGTCAGCAATTTCCACACTGTAATGCAGCGATGTTAAAACACAACTCTGAGTCATAGCATGTGGTTTCATTCAATAATTGAATTCATAAAGGTCATGCTTTTCATTTCTGGGGCACCGTGTTTTGTTCTGCTACCTCGTTTATTTTCTTGTATCGGAAGTCAGTTGTCGATTTAATGTGAAGCCTTTAGTTACATCTGAGAAAACACTGTCTGTTCTATTCCTGGACTAGCTCGGATGTCCTGATCGTCATTCATTATTTTTGGGTTGTTTCTTTGGTGAGGCTGGCACATTGCCAAAGAGACATTAATTACATGTGTTGTATGAACTGCATTAAGGGGGTGGGGGGGAATCTAAATAATATAGAAAAAATTAATAGACTTTAGATAAGTGCACAGACGGGCAATAGATATGAATATATATGGTACTGATTAAGCAACAGATATACTGTACATGTCCAGGTAATGTACAGAAGCCCATTTTCTGTGCATGCAGCTGCGCTTGGAGGGATTTGGAAATTCGGTGCTGCAACCACATCCCGTGTGTTTATCTTTAAGCAGCCAGGTTTTTCTTTTATGTCTTTAAACTATTTCACCAAAGGAAGCGCAAGGCCTGGAGCATATCCCAGTCCTGTGCACGATCCCAAGGTTCTGGGCCGCATTCTCGAGCCCCCCCGCCCCAACACATCCTCACGACTGCAAATACATCGAATCTAACAGACACCCATTTCATGAAATTACGCCCTTGTTTTATTTGAGCAGTGTTGTAGCTGAGTGTCAAAAAAAAGTCCCCTTTCACATCAGGTACCCAGAAATACGAAATATACCAAAGCCTGTTTTGAAGCCTTTCCACGCATCGCTTCTATCTTGTGACTCCTGGCCTTTTAACTGGGCTCGGTTTTCTAGGTGCTACAGCAAGACGAAAGGCAGTGTACGGTGCGGTGTGTTTATGCAATTAGGAGGCGACGGTTTAAAACGGCTCCACTAAAGCGACCCTGGGAAGTGAACCATGCACCGTTTCTCCGGCTAACACCTGGCCTGGATGCGCACGCTGCTGAAACAGCAGTTGCTCCTGGTAGCAGTCCAAGGCAGAGAGCATCACCATCTCCATCACCCCACTGCGTTCGATGCAACGGCGATGTTTTGTCACGCTTACTTTCTGAACCACATGGGGAGCTGGGCAGATGGCGGCCGTGCCGTAACCGGGCACTCGGAATGACCGCGGCAGTTGTACCCGTTTAACTAAGAGCGCACGAACACAGCTGACGGACTGGCTGCATCTCTTCCTCATCCCTTCTCATTTTTCACATTTCTACCGACACGCATTCACTAAAGCAATTAATTAACTACTGAAGCGTATTAAACATTGCTTCCGCGCGATGGACTCATTTTGCGAAATGATGCGAAACAATAGAACGTGAGAATCGTAGGAGCAGCATAGTAGAAAGCGGGCGCATAGAAACGATTTTACCAGTTCTACTGAGGAGCGAAACCTTTTGTCCCCCCGCTCAGTCAGTCGATAAGGCGCCGAGCGTTTGCGTCTGCATTGCGGTGCTGTTTCTTCAGCAAGCTGAGCGGAGCGCGTGTGCGTGCGTGTGTGTGTGTGTGTGTGTGTGCTCTGCTGAGCATCGTGCTGGAAGGAGACGGGCGGCTCCCCACTGGCCCACATTCTCCAGGAGCGTAGAAGTACCGTCTACCTGCCGGCGCAGCCCGCAGGCCTCCCCAAGAAACCAGCTGACAAAGAAATCACTCACGTCTGTCGTTCATCAGTAATTTTGTTCTAATGTGATGGAGCCTTATTAATTTCCAGCCGTTTGCTGATCTGTGTAGGAAGAAGAGAGCGCAATGATCCCTTGGCCTTATTCACGGCCGAGTCCACTAGAATGAACAGTAAACCTCTTGACTGCAGTCCTTTTTTCAACCATTATTCGCTGAAAATCAAGAAATTACGTATTTTTTAGATGTAAGATTTTTCTGATAAAGACCCAGAAAAAATCATTTGAATTAATTGCATCAGCCTTTTTTTTTTAATAACTTCTACTTATATTTTAAAAACTATTATTTTGGTTCAAATAAAAAGATAAATTGTGCATACCTGTGTATTAGAGTCATTAAAATGTCTCCTCAGCTTTATGCACATTTAATCATGTGATGGCGCCCCCACCATGAGTGATAAATATTTGATATGCTGTATCATCAAAGGCCTCCAGTGAGCTTAGAAAAACATTAGTGGGTATGTATAGACGTACAGCTATTTAGTGAAATATTCAAGAGACCCTGAAAAAGGGTCAGTCCACTCCTGCCACTTACATGCCTCATATTATCACGCAATGAATCCTTTTGGTGCCACAATTAAATTAGTGTGAAAAATAATTAAGTAACAATAAAGTAACATTTACAGCAAAACATCCTGGGCAAATGTACACATATCACAAAACTATGTCTAAATTTTAAATATTTCGCGAGTTTTTACTTTATAAGATAAAAATGCATAACTACATGTAAAATTATATATGACACATTATTTGGTTTTCTAGATTTTGCATATGAAAGAGCGACACAGATGAACACTAAACAACAGGAGCAGGCGTAATCACATTTATTTTCTCTTAATGGAATACATTCGCACATAAGCAGCGTAAAGCTGATTGCTAGAAAACAAAACATATTTGAACATCTATGAATCTCTTCAGACTTCCCAACTAGGCAAACAGTGATTAAATGCAAACTCAAAATAGGTTGAGCATTGGTTAACGTACTGCTCTACAAATATTTAAAAGAAAAAAATAGAATTTCCTCCACATAATGCATTTCAAATGACAATACCATTTCCAGTATGAGTCCCCCGGCTGCAGAAACAGTAGGGAGTTAATTAGATCAGGAGGTCTGAGAACAATAGGCCACTGTCCAGCTGGTCTGATGATGTCTATCTGATGTGTTAGGCCATTGACAGCCCCCACCACGGCAGCTCTACTGTCCCAACCATGTTTCATCTGCCTTTTATTCTTAAATCTGTGCAGGAACTCTATTAGTCTATACTGAAAAGTCACAAGCGATTCAGGATGCAAGTATCACATGCTTCTACCTTCTACGTAACCGCTGGCCTTCTGGATTCTTAAGCACAGCAATGGTGAGTAATGGAGGTCAGTCTACAATAGCCTTTCTGGGCAGAGAACGAAAACCGACAACACAGCTAATTAAACCATACAAAGGGAAATTTAAAGTGTGGCCACAAGATGCCTGACATTGCATCTCCTGATAAACGTTACGTTAACTGTTCCAACGCCTGTATTTGTATGTTGCTCAGTTCAGCAGAGCACCCTCAGTGCCTTTACCTGGCTGTGACACCCCTGTACATAAACCAGGTGCTTTTCTCCTCAAAACTGGCTTTGACAGTCAACCGTCCATAAAGAGTAACGCTACACAACGCCGGGAATTCTTGGCTGGCTTCTTCCATTCAGTATGTCATCCTGTGTTGCATATTTTACTTTTCCTCTAGGGACAGATCTGATATTATTATATAATAAAAGCTACCTAAATAATTACTATGATTTCAACCTGAAATATTCAAGTGATGGGGAGTGCAGTGGTGCAGCAGGTTTGGCCCGTGCCTGTTCTAGTGGGTCTGGAGTTCGAGTCCCGCTTGGGGTGTCTTGCGACGGACCGGCATCCCGTCCTAGAGGTGTGTCCCCTCTCCCTCCAGCCCAGTTAGGCTCCGGTTTGCCGTGACCTCGACCGGGACAAGTGGTTTCAGTCAATGTGTGTGTGTGTGTGAATTTGAATGACAGCATTTAAAATGTGCAGGCTATATATAAGGCTTACCGAGTTAGTAAAGGAACCTCACACCCAAAACTTAAAATCAAGGGATATTTTTAATAGGCAGCAGACTATTAACAGAGTTTTGTAGGCAGAGGTCATGAAAAAAGTATATTAAGAGTTTTAACTGACACATTTAAGCAATGATAGCAAAAATTACAAGAAAGGTTGTATTCCAAATGAAGCTATATGACCTGTGTACAGTATCAGTGAAAGATGTGAGTACACCTGGGCAACGTGGGCAATGCTTGCATGACTAAACTGGAGAGAAGAGTGACGCAAATGCCACCCACAGTGTCCTACACCTCTGGTAACTGCTGCAGAAGAGCTGGGAAGACACGGTGGCTCCTTTCCTACTGAAAACCATTAACCGAATACCTTTAGAGTAGAGGAATTCTTGCACTCATCTCAGGTTCAGAGCAGCTTCGCCTTTATTTTTGGGGGAGTACAATGGTGGCAAGCGGCGCGCTGGGAGACGACTCAGCAGAGCGACTCCCCAAGCAGCACGGACAGCGGTTTTTTTATAAAAAACAGGGGCGGCTTATGGGCGTACAGCATGTTTTGGGCTGCGATTACTAGGGCCTCAGGCATACATGAGGTAACTCAACTTATTCTACAGCATGTTGACATATAACATGACTCAGGACTAGCTTCCGGCTAGTGAACTCAATTGACTGGTACAAATAAAACTAAAAGCTTTAACACAGACGGTAGCGTTAAGTATCGGTGCGAGAGCACGTGTCTTTGCGTGCAGAACGAATGACCGTAGGACTTCCACATCCAGAAACTGCACATGTATATCGCTGGTGGCTGTACGGTATACTTTTCCATAGCTTTGACGCGTCCATAAATTCAGCTGAGACTAAAACAAAAGTCTGTGGGTAAGTTCTTGAAACGCCTGCCTGGAACTACCTGTTTGAAGTAAAAGGTGTCTCAAAAGAACATTTCCTGTCCAGCAGCATTACCGCACCATGTTTCGCTCTTCCGTCTCATGCTAATGTAGCATCCGTGCAAATTCCGTCTGTAGCACTGCACCGGCACTACCAAAGAAGCATTCTTCGCTCTCTAGTCGGCTTTCGGGAATACGTTCCCAACGAAGCATTCAACATGTTTCGACAGCATCACCCCAGGAATGATCAATGCCGAACTGAGACACGCTTAATTGTACCTTACGTCTCTGATGTGCTTCGAACAAAGGATGCGTAGTATTTCTCTCTAACCGTACCGAGCAAACGAACGGAACAGGAGTTCAGCTGAGGATGCTCATCTCCTCCCTCAGTGAACGAGAAAAGCTGCCAGCAGGCTGTGTCTTCAACCAGGGGTGAGTGGGACACCATCCCATGGCCTTGTTTAGCACAGATCTGTCCTTTTTACTCATGTCCTTGCAGGGTGACCCCGATGTGACCGCTGCTCAAAGCAAGCTCTGCTGAAGCAGGGAGCCCATTAACAAATGTAGCGCTTAATTTCAGAGATGCAAGAAGCAAAGCAGTGGTGCGGGGGCCGATGATGCCTTCGTCGCTATTCAAATTGGGGTGCTGACGGGCGAATCTAATACATCCTAAAATTTAATAGATGCATAAAACACAATGCTGGTTAAGAATGAATGGCCTATTGTAATGTAGAAAATGCACAGGTACACACACTTTCTGAACCGCTTGTCCCATACAGGGTCGCGGGAGCCTACCCGCCAACACAGGGCATAAGGCTGGAGGGGGAGGGAACCCGTCCCACCCAGGACGGGACGCCAGTCCATCACAAGGCACTCCAAGCAGGACTCAAACCCCAGACCCACTGGAGAGCAGGACCTGGTCCAACCCACTGCACCACCACACCCCTCTCGTAATGCACAGGTAACTTTTGGTTATATAAACTGTTTTCTTACAGTCTGTGAATTTAAATCCAGAAAAAATAAGTAAAATTGACTAAATATCCAAATGTACAAATAATTTGCCACTGCTGGACTTTTTACTCATTCCATCTGTTATAATTCCCCATCACGGAGCTGTATTATGACAGGAAGTTTCATTCGTATAAACTCTCTCGCTCACCATGCTCTGTGTCTTGTACAGCTTGCCCGTTCTGGCTGGATCTTCTGGAAAAGCTGTCCATTAAGGCCGAATTCACATGTGCTTATGCGTCCCGTCTTTTCCAGAACATCATCCGTTTTCAGAAACCTGGACGTCTCCAAGCACAGATGCGCCCCATCTACCCTCTTATACTCTGGGATGTTCTCCATGCCTCAAGCTATGTGGTGTCAGAATCCAAAATGCTCATTCCTTCCTCCTGGGAGATTTCTGCTTCCTTGTCCTTCTCCCTTCAAGTCATAATTTCAGTTCAGTGACGCTGATATTGATCATTCCATCTGCTTGTTGCAAACCCTTTCAGCTTCTACATATGCATTCATTCATAACAATGCCATCCTTTTTAGCTCTTTGAAGACAATTGTTGAGCTTCTTTCGGTGGACTTCTCGGTTGCATTAAACAGGGCAAATCCCATGGAACCGCACAGTTAATATATCAATACATGATGTGCTGTGATTGTAACGGGTATTAATGGGGAATAATCAGAGCACTGGCAGCAGAAGCATTTTACAGAAGCAGGTAACTAAAATATAATCCAAATGAAGAGTGAGAAAACCAAGGTCAGACCCTTACTTACCATGCTCACTGTGACTACCTGGTATTGTAAATTTAGCCAGCAACCTTTTCTATAGCCTAGGTGGGCGGGACAGGTTCTGGGGCTAGACGGTATAGCATACTTGAGTGAACAAGCATAAAACATAACAAAATTACTTCGCACTGGGACAGTACAAAATTTATTTATTGATAATTTCAGCATATTTAGTATTCACTGTTTATAAAAACTATTGAAAAAGTATGCCCCTTGGCAAATGATTGTATTTGTTGTGTATGCCAATACTCTTCTGGATAAAACTAAACATGAGAAAGAATATCAATAAGATTTACTTGTTATTTATATTTTTTGGAAAAGTAACAAGAGATGACTTATCAGATCTGAATTTTTACGACGGTGAAACTTTATGCCAAAACCAAGTTAAAATGAAAAACTCAGCAGAGATAGAGGTCTGCATGGCTAAATAATGAGAAAAAGGTCACCATGTCCAGTGTGTCTCTTGAAGTTAGAGAAGCCATGGTGGATCTGAGGACCTGAAGTAGCAATTATGTGGGAGAAGAAACACACAGGAGTGCTGGTGAGTATTGGAACTTAACAGCCTCTTACCAGGCATCCCCACACTTTGCTCCCATGAGTTCAAGTTTCTAATCTCGGGCTGCCAATATTGTCCATTTTTTTTTAATGCAGCCCAACTTCATGAATCTACAGCTGTACTTCGTGCAATTGTAGTTGTGCCTCCTGCAGAGGCCCTCTGGAATAAGTCTTCAAATGTTGCATATGTCTTAAAGAAAAACAATAGAATTGTTAAAACAATGATTATTTTCTGTAATGCCATATGGATGTTTAAGTCTGACTTAATAAAGCAGATTAGGAGAAACATAGTTGAACTGTGGGCTGGAAGAGAGCTTTAAGGATAACATGGACTGCCATGAAACTAAACAGATGGATTCTGGATCGCGTAAGGCCAGAACTATCATTAGAAGCAGAAATGATGAGATTGAGGTTATAGTACTTTTAACACATCATGTAAAGCTCAAATTCTCTTGAAAAGACTGTAGAGTTTGGGAGAGTGGAAGGAAAAAGAAAATCAGTAAGCAGATGGATGGATTCAATCATAGCAATAATAGACACACCGTTGTCAACACTAAGGACACAAAGGCAAAAAAGAATTTTCTGGGGACTGAGGACAGAGGTAGCCAACTTTGTAATCCTTTACCCATTTGGCACCAGACATAGGTGTTTGACATTGAACATGCGATATGTTTTATGACGTACATAAGGATTTCATGCACAATGACATATGCAGAATTTGTTTTTATAAAATAATATAGTAGAATAAAGGACACCTTAAATAAATGTCTATAATAAGATTAGACAGAGCCATACTATTTGTGATACCAAAATGTTGCATATGTCTGCCATTCAGAGTCTTGAACTTTGCCACATGTGCTAATGTTGCCCAAACATTAATGCATCACTACAGCTCTAGATTAGTTTCTATTTCCTATTGGTGTCCTAATCGGATGATTGTGCATTTTTGCCAGTATTTTAAGTGAACTGAATTGATTATGGTGTCTTAAATAGTTCACGGAAGATACTGGGCTCATAAAAAATGAATATGCATAACAAGAGATTGCAAGCTCTGTCATCGATAACAGCTAGGTATGATTGCTTTGCCCTTGTTTTCTCTAGAAAGTTCAGTCTTTGGCAAAAGTGAACCCTTTTCTGCACAACGTTGGCGCGCATATCACCTGTGGCTTATATTGTTTAATATGCAAATGTGCTATGGAATAAAACTCAGTGTTCCGCGTTATATCTGAGACGTGTTTACACCTTTGCTGTTTTATTTTGTTCTATTTATTTATTTTCCTATAGAGGGGGTACAGTGTGGGGGGGGGGGGGGGGGTGCGCATGACATCAGCTGAGGGCTCTCTCGTCTCTCGGTCCCAGTCACGGTGTCGCGGCTGTCTGCGGCTATAAAAGAGAACCGCTCCTTAGAAACCCGTTCAGTGCGTCTCTCCGCCGCCACTGCAGCAGCTCGCGCTCGTGGACGGACGAGGATGGCGACACGCGTGGAACCGGCGGCGGACGCGCAGCCCTCGTGCAGCGCCACCGCATCGCCCTCGAGTCTTTCCCACCGCTTTCTCGACGACAGGTTTTACCTTCTGGTGGTTATCGGGGAGGTGGTGACGGAGGACCACCTGAGGTGTGCCATTGCGGATGTGGAGCGAGGTGAGTGAGCGCGTGCCCCGGCGGCGGCGGCGGCGCGCCGCTTTGTTGTTCGCGACTCCCGGCGCACAGCGCCCGCACGCGCACGCCACGCGCCCCTTTCGGATGTGACTGTCTGGAGTCATTATCATATGGGTTTTACTTATTAATTTCATTGTTGCCGAGTGGCAGTTTTGCATCCGTGCGGTTTTGGAGGTAATTCATATAATTGTGCAGCCTCTTCTGCGCACTTATGTTTTTGCTGCATAAAAATGTGCTGTCGTTGCCGCGTAGTTTGCGTGTATTGGCTGGCTGTGTGGCTGGAGAAAACTTTCTGACTCGTATTTCGCATAGATGTCATTGTTCATCACTTATCTAATGATGAAAACCTGCGGCAGCGCCCCTCCCTGTGCTCAACAGCGACTGTTATTAACTCTGGCAAATCGCACGAATGGCTTGAGATGATGATTTTTACACACACTGCGCCGTTTAATAAAAATTTTACGGGTGAAGAAGGTAAAAACTCTATAATCGAATTGTGTTGCAGGAGGAATGCCATTTTTATCTTTGCGGCGAAAGTTGCACTTATTGTGTAGTTCATGATTCAGCATCTTTTTTTGGATGCGTCAGAAGACTGTACCAAGTAGTTCGTGCCAGCGTTTTAACATTGGATTAACATTGAGGTACCATTGAGTTCACAGTGGGATAACATTGACTTCACATTGATTGCGTAGAGTAGAATAACTAGAGGAATACGCACTGTGTAATACCTGCTCATTTGTTTGTTGCAATTTTCCTTGTTCCTTTGACGGGATTTTTTTCTGAATATACAGGTTTTAAACCACCAATTAATTATATCCTGGTTTCCTCACTTCCAGTGACAAACTAAACGTGATTTATATTATAAACGAGATATCTTAGAACTATAATTCTAGGAAGCACTAAGATACTGTAACCGCTGACATCCTCAAGCATTTTTCAGCACATTAAAGTTCGTATCGGGTTTTAAAATATACATTTCGCGCAGTCTGTTAGGCTGTTTTTCTCCATGTCATTGTGTGTTCAAAACAAAGCAGCATCGCTGCACCCCTGCTCTCCTCATCCGATACCGGCATGTGGGCGTGGCCCAGTCCGCACTGCGGTCCCTATGGAAGCTCGCAGCGGACAATCTTCGTGTGCGCGGCGCATGGCGTTTCATTATTCTCTGAAGATAATTGTGGGTGGATCCAGGGTCAGAAGCGACAGACGAGCTGCTCCGGGGCCCTTACGTTGTGTGGGATGCTGTGATTTCCGTAAAGATGCATCTGCAGTATTGCTGAGTCAGGGCTGCGCTCGGAAGGAAGGCACAAGGAGCTGAATGTCAGAATGGTTAAATAAAATGTCAATGTGCACAGTTCAGAATGGATATGAGGCAAGCTTAAATGCCTGTAAATCACAATATATTGATGAAATGAACAGGCCTGTATATCTGTATCCTATATTTTTTGACATTTTGTATATTGACAAGTGGTATATACTGTATACCACTTAAAACAACATAATTCTGCCTCTATTTCTCAAAGTCCTTTTGTGTTGGCAACAGGAGAATAAAAACAGCAAAGAAATGGCAAAGAAACAAGGTCTACTTTCACAGCTTCGATGTTTCTAAATGACTTCCGTTACCTTTGAATCACACACGTTGTATGTTATGTAGGAAATGAAAATGAAAGACAAAAACACCAGCATGCAATGCCATGTAATCTCAGCCACTTTCATAGCACAATAGTTTCTAAACATATTTTGAATAACAATGAAAAGGCTGTTAAATCTTACTAAGCCCTCTACTTTATTTTGGCAAGATGAAAATTCTGAAAATTTCTTTGTGAAATAAAGTGCATTTTAGTAATGGTTTTACAAGTACTGCTATGCTACATTGTGACATTTCTTCCTTTTCAGGTGAATGGCTGCATGAATTGGTGCCTTGCTTTACTAATTTGTTTTCACTTGGGGACATAAACAAATATGGACATGTAAATCTGTCAATGGACACAGACATATAGGGTACACATTCAACATCTCACCAAAAAAAAATTACGTGTTTTTAATAAGAGAAAGGAAGTTAGTCGTATGGCCTGAAAACAGGTGAGGCGCATGGCAAAACAATTTAAGTTGGTAGGAATGTACAAAATTTATGTATTTCTTGAGATAGGACGCACTTTTCAACGTCTTAATATGGTTTCCATTAAAGAGTGGCAGTAGCCATCACGCAGTTACTGTCTCAAAAATATTTCTTCCTAATTTCTATATTATTGTAATTACAGGCTTGAGAAAACATGTCAGTATGTCAAAATATTTAATACAATTGTACACTGTAAAATCATGAAGTATAAATTAAAGGATGAGTGCTGTTTGTACAATGCATGATGAAAAGATACTACATACTATTATGGCAAATTAATTCTCTGAAGAATAATTCATTGAATGTTCAGAGGTCTTTCACTGATATCCCCTTATCTTAGAATTCTGGGTTTTGCTGACAAAAGGGTGAAACTCTTCGTATGCTTTTTAGACAGGCAGTTTGCTAATGGTAATTTAATGAAGAGACTATATAATTGCATAGAATATTTTGTAAATGTCTCACATTTCCTTATGCAGTTATAACACTACGTGAAATAGTTTTATTTTGAATAAAATAGAAACTAAATCAAATTTATGACAATTTAGCCAAACATTATTGTTGCACTGTTAAAAAAATTGCACAACTGTTCTTCAGTGTTTGGTTCTTTCTCCTTATCAAGTATTGATAACATCAATGTGACATTGGCTAGTGAAGTTTTGAGCTTTTGCCTACACTGTAGAATTTATGTGAATTATCATTGACTGTTGTTCACTCTGCTTCATAGGAATCCGCTCATGGGACACAAACCTCATTGACTGCAACTTGGACCAGGAGCTCAAGCTTTTTGTTTCACGTCATTCAGCACGATTTTCACCTGATGTACGAGGTAAATCAAAGTCAAATGTAAGACTTTCCTTCCATCGTGAAGCTGTCACTTTGGCTACTATGACATCTTCTGAGGTACACCCACACAAGCTACAAGTAAACTCTGTACTTATTCAGTTGTATTGCAGCAGTACATATTTACTCCTTTAGCTGATATTTTTCTTAAAGCAACTTACTGTCTTAAGGTTACAGTACTATAAGCTTACAATTATTGACTTATTTATACAGCAGGGCAATTTGACTGGAGTAATTCAGGGTAAGTACCTTCTTCAAGAGTGCTACAGCCAGAGGTGGGGATCCAACTGGTGACCTTGAATCCAAGGGCAGTAGCTCTAACCACTACACTACCAGCTGTCCCTACATAACCCTACATAACCCTACATAACCCTACATAACCACACTACACATAACCATTTTTGAATCGGTCATTATGTAAACCTTGCTAAAACTTCATGCAGGCTAGTTTTTATTCAGGAAAAGATATATAGGAGTTTTCCTTTCTGCAGCTGATTTTGAGTCTTTAAATCATAAAATGGGTCTTGCAGTGACTAGATTTTGGAGTACTGCCATTCAAATTCAACTCCAGGCTGCATTGCAGATGTGGACTAAAAGGGCTGGAGAATATTTATCCGTTCAAGGCAGTATCAGACCATTATATTCCAAAATGGTTTTTTATCATTATTAATGCACTGTTTATAATTTTGGTGGCATCCGTGATCTTCCGCATTCCATACTTCTTTCTAAATTGGCATTGTCAGTAGTTTGGTTCTAAGCAAGTCAGAAGCAGCTACTATTGAGGCAAGAACCAGTTAGGAGCTAGAGTGCAGCAGAACTGGGAGACAGAGCAGCATGACCTTGAACCTTGAAATGTGGCTTTGTCATTGACTGCTGTCCACTCCGGCTACTGCTGACGCTGGTGTTCAATGAACTGGCTCTGCTCCTAGACGTGGTGTATGTTCACTGTCAATATATGTGTCTAGCCAGTGCTTTGTGGGCAGTGAGAATTTATTTTAAGGTCCTGCTTGACTGAAAACCATCTCCTGAAATCCTCGCATTAATACTGAACTGCTGAATCATGGATATTCAGTAAAAAAAAAAAAAAAAAAAACACTGTTTCTGTGGCATGATGTAATGAAGAGGGGTTACCAGTATGCTTTAAGATTTTTTTAAAGATTGTTTTTAGATGATAGAAGTAATAATTTTTCTGCAGCTTTTACCCCAAGCTTGATTTAAACATGACTTACCATTTTTATGTCACATTACTGCAGCAGCACTTTCAATCAGTGTAAGCGAGACTATAAAACGATGCACTTTTAGATGCGCGTGAAAAGATTAAAGCAAAATCCGTTATAGTCAAGTTGACTTTTCAGCAGTTTTATTTAACAGTACATTCCTTCTTCTGCAAGCAGTACTGTGCAAGAAATTGTCAAGTGAATTAAAGTCTTTGAATGAGCTGGCCTTATTTTTCTTCATCGACACTTAACGCGATGAAGCAGCAATGTGGTCTTAAGTCTTTCTGAAAAAAAAAAGTGCTGCCTATCGACTCGATTTCATGGATTGTCAATGCAGACGGCTGGAGGAGACAGCGAGCCGCGCTACAGTACATTTCTGTCGAAGGGTCTCCTTCCTCACGGAGGGACTAATTCTGCTTGCATTCAGTGCAGCACCTGTTTGGTCACTGGTTCCTCCGATCTCACAGCGTGCTTCTGAATGAAAGCTCTCAACCCAGCTGGAGACTGTCTGGTGGAGACAAATGTAAATGCAAACCAAATTCAGAGTGAGAGATTATTTTTGTGGCTGAAAATGAGAGTTGAGGGGAGTGTCCACCGAAATAAATTTGAGCTGCCCAGCAGCAGGCCTCTGAAGTCCTGTCTGGTTTTTTTTTCTTCCCCCTCCCTGTTGGTATCTGCGATGAGGGCTTCAGACTGACCCGAGATGGTGGCTTTGCTGTCTTTGTCCCTGAATCCTTCCCAGCTGAAATGGTTGCCTTGCAACACAGCACTCCGGTGAGGTTGCAGCAATTAGCAGCTAAGTCCCTGTTTGCCTTTGTCTCTGATGGCTTGAGCCGCAAGAAAACCAGCCGACAACGTTGTTATACTCTGGACTGTCCTCCGTCAGCGACTCGTACATTGTTCCTGCGACTTCTTTTCGGCCTTGTCATGCTACTTTTTTATTTATTTTTTGCAGTATTTCTCTGAATCAAAGGAAAAGCACACTAAGTTCCTGTAATGTAAATTTGTGCTGGGCCCATTTGAAATGACGTGTCAGTTGTGCGTCATCTCATTTTGTGAGCGGCAGGGATCATCAGGGTCTTTCTTTAAACTTGAAGCATCTTAAAGAACTTTTGCAGTCACTTTCTAGTCCTTACAGTAACTCTCTAAATTTGCTGTGATCCTGGTAGATGCAAAACCACCTTCATATGAAAATTTCCTTAAAATGCAAAAACAAAAATGAGGAGGCATGGTGGTGCAGTGGGTTGAGCTGGGTTCTCCTCTCTGGTAGGTCTGGGGTTCAACTCCTCCCTGGGGTGCCTTGTGATGGACTGATGTCCCATCCTGGGTGTGTCCCCTCCCCCTCCAGCCTTACACTCTGTGTTGCTGGGTTAGGCTTTGGCTTGTGACCCCCTCCTGGGACAAGCAGTTTCTGTGTGTGTGTGTGTGTGCAATAGCAAAAGCATTTAAGGGAACATGTCTTGTAAAACTCTTAATATGATATCCTTTATTTCCTTGGGGTTCTGTAACTATAAACTTACAGTTAGGAGGTTAAACTGCTAGTGTTTCTACTATTGTTATTATTGTTCTGTGACAATAATGCCTATTATTAGGCTTGCATTATGAACATAGTCTTTTTGATGATTAATTTACCAGTGTGGCACTCAGTCTGTTACCCCAGTAATTAAAGGGATTAGGGGTCCAATAGTCTAATGATCAGCTTCTCTCAGTACCTACTGGGACTGGAGAGCATGACCTTCGTGAGACTCACTGGCTGTACTGAGATCAGTGTAGTCGATCACTGCGGTTTCTAAATGCAAGCATTAAATGCCAAAAGTTGTAAAGCCACCTTTCTTCGTCGTTGGTATTTCTCTTAATTTATAGCCAACGTGGTTCAGGCACAGTGAGTTTACACTTGATGTGCTGCAGGAGACTCATCAAAACAGTTTCTGCCAATGTTCTGGGTAATTTTAAAAGCTTTTCTATTTTCTTTTTAATATTTTGCAAATATAAAGTTATCTAAGGGCAATGTTAGTTCTAAGATCCTGCCAGCAAAATTCAAGCGCTGGATTGGTTCCTCTTGTACAGCTGTGGTAATATAAGATGTAAAAGTAGAGTAATATACTTATGTACTTTAAAAGTCAAAGAAGATCAGACAATAGAAGTACTAATAATAGCTTTAGCATTTGAAGCAAAGTGTTTAGCACAGCAAGAACCAGGATAATGATGGGGAAAAGACCTAATGTGTACCACAGTGCAAAGGTCAGCAGGAAGAGGTTGGTCTTGGGAATTCGTTATAATGATCGGTGTTGTCTTTCACTTCTGACACAAGAGACACAAATTCATCCCTTGTAACATTACACTCTAAAGGGAAAACACAGTCATTAGACACTGGAGACTTTCACCCTGATTATGATGCGTATGGGTGGTTAATAGGAGATTTTTCAAATTGCACTGTACGTAAACACTATGTATATGGATGAGTAGTAGATGGACCTTTAAACAAAAGAATGCATACTTAATGAATGGTTGCAGCTGTTTTACTACTGGCTGAGATTTTCAGTCTGAATTTCTTCAAAGAATATGTATGTCACAAATGTCACGATTGCTGTTTTGACACATCAGTGTGGTTGTACTAAATTTTAAAGCTTGTCACGTTATGCAGCATTTGTACTTCCTCATGCTACTTTTTTGTCTGGTGACAAATGGAGATGCATGCAGTTTCAAAGTAATTTATTTGCTCTGAAGTGGTTTTGAAATATTTAAGGTCAAACACTTTTCTGATAAATGATGAGTCATGTTCACAAGGGCAGCCTGAGGAGGTAAGTGTTTTCTGTGCAAGTTAATGGAAAGCAAGGAACACTGTAACATTCATAATGGGTTCTAAAGTGAAATCAATTTCTGTGACGTAGTTGTGATTAAAATATTAACGTGGTTTTTTTATTATCTGTATGTTAGTTACGTTATGTTAGTGAGAAGACATTTCATGGGTGTCATACAATTGCTAAAATTATATTATACATTAGACCTGCTTTTTTGGTCTTATTTTCAGTTTATAGATATAAACTACCACACGTTTTGTAAATAAGTCATTCCAGTCAAGTACATTCCACTCGAAACGTGCAATGTTTCATTCGTCAGTCATATTTTTCTTCTGGCATGTGAAGCTGTGTAGAATCAACAATAAATCTCTTTTGGAAAACACTGGCCAGACCTTGCTTTTGTCAATTAGCTGGGGGTTCCTAAGGAATCCATACCTGGCTGTCTCTAATTTCTCATTGATGTTTTCTGTTAGAGAAGTAATTCATCAGTAAATCCTGATGGCACACAGACATAATCATTCCTTAACTTTATGGTGTTAAAAAGTGGATGAGCGCTAAATTACTAAATCCATCTGAGAAAAAAACTGGCCATGTTTCATTATGAAAGCTTTGTTCCCTTTTCCTCTTCAACTACTGTCGTTGTTCTCTTAATGACGTTCCTAACAGGTCATTTATTCAGAACATTGCCACCAGGGCTTTTTGAATGCTAGTACATGAGAAAACACGAGACACAAAAGCTTCATTGGCTCCCTGACAAGTGCTACATATGCTGTATTCGGTACTAATTAAGGCTACTAATATATACATTGTTTATAAATTTTAGCCTTTAAACAAAATCAGATTATGCTAATTAGCGTCTAACTTGCAGTAATGTACCCTCATGGAGTGTAAAACTGCAATCCTGTAATTGTATGACACTGAAGGGTATTAGAGAGCTGTGAAATGAAGTTCATTTGCACATTTAGAGCTTATTTATATAACATGCACAAGTTTAAACCCGTACCACTTTGTGCCGTATGGCACACGATGGTATTGGAAAACCCCGTTGTTTTTGTAGGGTTAAAAGGCTTTTTTGCCCAAACTGGAAGGCCACTTTGATGGGACAGGCAAGCAGACATGATTGTAGATTCCAACTGACAATGGCTGCGCATCCATCATCATACAGCAGGGCTCCCTGCTGACTTCAGGAAAGTCCAGACTCCCCTCAACACACTTACTTAGTGTCTCAGCAGATAAATACATAATCTGTGTGGGCTGTAAATCCTTTGCTGCAGTGTGATAAGACTGAAAGGGACAAAAAAAATGAGCCCTGTCCTACCTGTATTATCCCTGTATGTGTACTTTGTACTAGTATCACATCCTGTTTTTTCATTATTGCACATTTAAGGTAAGAGTAGTCTGTTAAAACTGTAAACACACATTATACACATTAATGTGTATATATACTGTATATAATTCAGATAAAAGCAATTCTTAAAACACTACGGAAACAATTTAAATTGAAGTGGTATTTATATATTGTACACCAGTTCTCTGCAAATATTAAGGCTGTTTATATAGTAAAAAAACATGTTCACAGATGGCAAAGCAGCCAAGCATCTCTGAAAGGAGTAAAGAATATGAAAAGTGTTTGCAGTGGATGGCACATGTATGTCATTGTGTTTGTCTAGAGTTGAATTAAATTTCAACGATTATAGTTCTTGCAGAAACCTTGCCCTCTCTGGACTTGACCTATTTCTCTTCTGTTGCTGCTCAGTTGTTTTAAGGCCTCATGCACGCAGTATCTTACTATGAGTTCTATAATATGGCTCTATGACCTTAAGTTATTTGAATGTCCTTGTGACCATCCATCCATCCATTGCCAACAACCGCTCATCCCGAGCGGGGTCACAGCAAGCCGGCGCTTACCCGGCAACACTGGGCGCAAAGCCAAAGGGGGACGGGACACACCCAGCATGGGATGCCAGTCTATTGCAAGGCACCCCAAGCAGGGCTCGAACCCCAGACCTGCCACAATGTCCTTCCGTGATCCCAGGAATTGGTATTTGTTGAAGTGTTGAAGTAAAGATAATTAAAATTCTATAGATACAAATTGCTTAATATGTGTTATCAGGATAAAGGATTTCAGCTTTCACAAAGATGGTGTTAGTGTCGTATTATACCTGTTAAAATCTGGGAGAGAGTTGTTATGCAGTGCCTACAATAGAACAATTCTGTGACATAACAGAAGCTTTGATAATTCAAAAGCATTCATGTTTTTAACGAAAATCTGTACAATCCACAGTAACTAACTTCAGTAGTTTTTTTTATAAAGTCAGCCTGCTGATATTTGTGATATGAACATTTTATAACACTGTATATCTTTGAATGAATGACATTTCTTCCAGATTAAGTGCACTATGGATTCTAATCAAGGGAGAGTGACTAGTGCACACTGCTGTTAGTCCATCTGGCTGGCATTTCTGGCTGGCAACAGAGGTTGTTTAAATTCCAGTCCCTTTCAGCAGCTGTGAAATCTAAACTCAGCTGGTTTGGATTTTTTTGTTTGATGGATAGTGCTATTTAGCAGAGAAGCGTCCCTCGAAGCATCTATCAATATCTCTGTGGTCTTCCAGGCTAAAAATATTAAAATTTCATACAATATTATTATTTTATAGTAAACACTTACTAAAGCATACTTGTGAATATTTATCCCCTTATGCATTTTACATAATATTGTATTTGCAGTGCTGTGTTTATGCTTAGAGTAGACTATACATTAAGAATTGAAAATGGCTGTCTAAAGATGATGTAATTATGTATTGTGTACTATGTTATTTCCCTGAAGTGGCACAGCATGTATGAAGACAGTGTGTTGTGTGAGCAATTTAAGTGTTAACATAAGCGCAGTTCATTAATCATTTTCAGCTGCCAGCCATTGAGGTAAACTCAAGGGAGCTTTATAATGATGTTGCATAGTTATGAAAATATACATCAGTCTAGTTCAAAACATTGCTGAGAGATCTGTACCCTTGCTTATAGCGTTAGTGACTGATAAACATGTAGTCTAAAATGTGTTAATTTGTTGACAGAATGCTCTCCAGACAGCCACAGAATCATCCAGTAGGACTGATATCGAACTCAGTGTTAAAGTGCCTTAAATCTCCCAACACTGGTGGCTGCTACACTTTCTAGATTTGTTCATAAAATTTTTCACATGACTTTGTAAAAATGGTACACATTTAAACATGTGACTTATTTCTTCTGCAATGAATGCCTTTTGTCATTCACCAGTTACAAAATAAAAGCAAAACAGTACTAAGTTGCGCACTGTGACTAAAGGCAATAAATGGTTAACTGTTTTTCCAGCACATTATTTGCGGTGAACCTCATTGCCACTGCTGCGGAATGTACGGCGGCGAAGGGGACGGTGATTGGCTAGGGGTTGGATGTCCCATCCATGGTGCAAACACTGGGGATTAAATGGGATTTCTCGACTGCAGGCAGGCAGCCCGATTGCCCTGTGCATGACGGAGCTCTGCTCTAGTCAGTCAATGGCATAATGCCTACGTCTGCCAGGATTTCCCCTGTAGGATTTTTCAGAATTAGGGCTACATTTGGGTTTCATAAACACCCGGTATCCTTATTTAGCATAGATTAAATCACAGACTAGAGTAATGACTGTTATGGTGGATCATTATGCAGTATATTCCTGATACATGTAAATATATATATATGTAGATAGTAATATTAAAGCATGTAGTAGCTGTGCGCATACATGAAACATTTTTTAAGAACTGCCATCTTTAGTGTTCAGTTATTTAAATATACTTGTTAAAAAGTGCAGTGGCTACATGCACATTTTCTTTAATTGTATATTCAGTAAATGCATACATTTTGATGTGTTGTATGCATTTACTGAATGTACAATTAAAGGAAATGTGTTCCACAGCAAATGGCTGCATAGTCATTCTGGGGATGAATTAAAAATAGTCGATGTAACACATTTAATGTATTTCTCTGTGTTGTTAGGGTATGGTCGGGTTTTTACTTAATTTGACATTATTATAAATGTTTTACAATTACATGCTATCTAGTGACGTTCCAAACAGTTTATTTTATTCTTTTTAATCTATGTCTCTGTTTCAGGTCAGAAAATACTCCACCACAAAAGCAATGTTCTGGAAACGGTGGTGTTAATCAATCCTTCAGATGAAGCTGTCAGCACTGAAGTAAGGTTTCTCCTGGTCCCTATCTCTACTGGGTGAACAATATCATTTTATCTGCTTCGTGCAATTGCTCTCTTCTTAATACTACACAGCTGTAAGTAAGAATGTGGTGCATCTAGTATCTTTCCTAAACAGCCTTTCAGGGAGCAATGTTCTCATTCTTCTTAAACAGTGACTTCAGGTATAAGAGCAGTGGGTTTCACAAAAAAACAAAAGAAGGCAACTCATTATGCACAGTGACAATTTATCCATCGGCGTTAGTGTATTAAAAGGCACTGTGAATGTTTTATTTTTTCAACTAAAATTGGAAAACAAATTTGAACCAGTCATCAGTAGAGTTAATCGTTTTTGTGCTGTGGTACGCTTTCCATATTATATGTGTACCTGCAGACCAGTAACATTTTATCAAAACAGCTTTTGTCATAATAACTTATTGCTGTGTTTAGGACATTCATTGCACAGTTTTAATTTAAATGCTTATGTATGATATAAAGTCTTCATCTTTATACTGAAGGGAAACTTTGGTTGTAAATATTTGGTTTGCCTATTTTCATTTACAGTGGCAGTTATTTATCACCCTTAAATTGGTCAGTTTTCTACTACAGATATGCGGATCCAGGCGCTGTTTGCTGCGTGAAAGATTTGTCATAGGAAGCCACAACTGGTAGCCCAGCATATTAAGTCTGATCATTAATTTTAATTAATGCTGGCAGCAAAAATCAGCATTTTGCATTGCGTTCACTTTTACCCAAATAGAAACCCAATCCTTTCTGCCACTGTCATGCATGTTTCTCCTCACTCCATGGTCCAAATGCCTGAGTTTGTAAACAGGACCATAGTGCAGCATCAGTGATAAGTGATAGTTGATTTTCCGGATGGAGGGAAGAGCTGTTGAAGGGTAAAGCCCAGCTTCCCCTCTCCCCCTCTTTGTCTGTCTTTGGCAACACTGTCCATCAATAATATCGCACAGCAATGCAGCTTTGGCACTGGCACACAGCCCAGAGCCAACAATGCTTGCAAAGAAAGAGAGACTAATTCCCTAATGGACCTGATACAGCAGCAGTTGAATATAATCTGTGTGTGTAGTCAGGTAGATCCAATGAAGGTAGCATTGCTCTGCAAAATACAAATGTGCAAACTTAAACAGAAGCACTCCATTGGTACAGAAATGGAGCGGGAACAATTTTTATCAAAACCTAGCTAAACAGTTAAATGTATGTCTGTTATTTTTAATGTGGGAATGTGTGAATGCTGTACTTTAGACTATGAACATTAGGTCACAGTTGCATCTAGAAGGTAAGTCACAGAATGAAACTTTTCAAGATGAGCCATCAATAGACAATATCCAAGGTTTGGGCTGTCTTGTGTTCTTATTTCATAAGCCCCTCCCACTGAGGCACATTTTTATTGAGTTAGATCTTGATATTGATCATTATTTCATACATTATTGCTTACAGACAGAAGTATAATGTGACTAGGTTCAAGCAAATAACAGCTATGGATTGAATTCATGAATTCTGACAAAGACATACTGCTGTGCCAATGCTTTTTCATGTCTATGTCGGTTCCTAGATGTATAAACCTTTTAAATGTAACTGCCATATGTAATTATTTTAAATGTTCATATGTGTATCATAGGTTTAGTTAGGACATTTTTTGTATTTTTTAATTTTTCTTTTCTATATTTTTTTCCGTTTAGGTACGGCTGCTTGTCTCAGATACTGCTAGACACAAACTTTTGGTGCTGTCAGGACAATGTTTTGAAAACACCGGAGAGCTTATTCTTCAGTCTGGCTCCTTTTCTTTCCTGAACTTCATAGACATTTTCACTGACCAGGAGGTGAGTGGTTGATAGCTCTGCTGATCTAAATATTGGTATATGAGAAACATTTGTTTCTAATTATGCTGTATCTCCATCATTTTATATGGTAGATTTTGCCACTTATAATTACATGGAAGGTCTGAAATATTCTACGCGGAGTAACATGTTCTGGATACATACTATATATGTGTGTGTATGCCAAATTTTAAACATTTCTTTATAAACGCTTGTCTTTAATCTTTGAATGTATAAGCTGTCAATGCATTTGTGTTTACGTGGTTTAGTGACATACAATTAATCCAGGTGTGCAATTATATGTATGTTGTTACAGGAAGAATCTGTCCCAAAACATGATTCCTTAGACATAATCCTTTTTCTTTAACAGATTGGTGAACTTCTCAGCACCACACACCCAGCAAACAAAGCAAGCCTCACTTTATTTGTCCCTGAAGAAGGCGACTGGAAAAATTCTAACCTGGATAGACACAATTTACAAGACTTCATTAATTTAAAATTGAACTCTGCCCTGATACTCCCTGAAATGGAAGGCCTCTCGGAGTTTACAGAGTACTTGTCAGAGTCTGTAGAGATTTCATCACCATTTGACATGCTGGAACCACCAACATCTGGGGGATTCTTGAAGCTCTCTAAACCATGTTGCTACATTTTCCCTGGAGGCCGTGGAGACTCAGCTTTGTTTGCTGTAAATGGGTTCAACATGCTTATTAATGGGGGGTCAGATCGTAAGTCCTGCTTCTGGAAACTGGTCCGACACTTGGACCGTGTGGACTCCATTCTGTTGACACACATTGGAGATGACAATCTGCCAGGGATTAACAGTATGCTGCAGCGGAAAATAGCAGAACTGGAAGAGGAACAGTCTCAGGGCTCCACTGCTAACAGTGACTGGATGAAAAATTTGATTTCCCCAGATCTGGGAGTTGTGTTCCTTAACATTCCAGAAAATCTTGACAAGCCAGAACCAAACTACAGAGTGAGGAGGAATATTGAAGAGGCGTTTTTCACTCTGCAGTTCTTGAACAAGCTTTCCCTAAAACCAGAGCCTCTTTATAGGTCAGTTGGAAATACAATAGAGCCTATAATACTGTTTCAGAAAATGGGTGTTGGAAAGTTAGAGATGTATGTGCTTAACCCAGCTAAAAACAGTAAAGAGCTGCAGTACTTCATGAAACAGTGGACAGGTAGTGAGAAAGATAAAGCATCTGTGTTGCTTCCAAATGGAAAAGAGTCTGAGATGCCAGTTTCCTATCTAACCTCAATATCATCATTGATAGTGTGGCACCCAGCCAATCCCATAGAAAAGATAGTCCGTGTCTTGTTTCCTGGCAACGCTACACAACATAATATTCTTGAAGGACTGGAGAAACTCAAACATTTAGATTTTCTGAAACAACCTGTTGTCACTCGAAAGGAACTGTCCTCAGACTTGGCACCAGCACTGAAGCAAGCAAAAATGAAACACAAAAGTGATAGTAAGGAAAGTTTGAAGTCAACCTCTAGGCCATCATCAAGCCGAGGTTTCAGGAAAGAATCTAAAGAAGAGGCTCCAGAAAAAGCAAAAACTGACACAGAAGGTGCAAAAGAAAAGACACAAAAATCTGAGAAGAAAGAAAAGCCTTTGAAAAAAGATAAGGCAACAGCTCAGACAACAGAGAAAGAAATTAAAATAAAGCCAGAGCCAGCACCCAAAGTTGAACCTGCAGAGAAAAAATCAGAAGCAAAACCAAAAGCAGCAAAGGAAAAGGTAGTAAAAAAAGAAACTAAGAAATCTGAATCTAAAAAGGAAGTGGTTAAGAAAGAGGAGAAGTCTGTATCTAAGAAGGAGGAAAAGCCCAAAAAGGAAGAGAAAGTAAAAAAGGAAGAACCCAAAAAAGAGGTAAAAAAGGAAATAAAAAAGGATTTGAAAAGGGATTCTCCAGTGAAAGAGGTTAAAAAAGAAGAAAAGAAGGAGATAAAGAAAGAAGATAAAGAACCAAAGAAAGAGGCAAAAAAACCTGCTAAGGATGTGAAGAAAGTCTCATCTCTTACTGGAGATGCCAAAAAGCCAGTGACAAAACCAAAAGTTCAAAAAAAAGATGAAGTGTCAAAGAAGGACACTGCAACTCCTGGAAAATCCAAAGACAAAGATAAAATCAAAGCCAGTAAAAAAGATTCTAAGCCCGATGAATCCAAACTTGACACTACTGGTGACGCTTCAGTTGGGACAGCCACAGCTGTCAATGTTGCCAAGGCTCTTGAAACAGAAAGATCTTTAATGTCCTCGCCAGAGGACCTCACAAAAGACTTTGAGGAGCTCAAAGCAGAACAGCTTGTTGACAATGAGACAGTGCCTCAAAGTAAACAAGAGGAGCCGGAGCCAGCTGAGATAATACAGCCCGAAGACAATGTATTCTGCAAAAAATCTCCGGAAACAGACGAACGTGCAGAATCTCTTGATGAGGGAATAACAACAACTGAGGCAGAGGGAGAATGTGGAGAGACCCCAGATGAACTAGAGCCTAAAGGAAAAATGCATATTGATGCTAATGAGAAATTTGAGGATGAGGGCACAGGCTTAGAAGAGTCTTCAGAAGCTGGAGACTATGAAGAAAAGGGAGAGACCGAGGAAGTTGATGAGCAGCAAGTCCATCAGGAAAAGAAAGACAAACAGGATGCAGCAAAATACAGTGACGACGTAGTCTTAGAAGACAAGAAAAGCAAAGCTTCTCCTACATCAGGTAGTCCAAATGGTATTAAGTCCAAGGAAGAAGAAAAAGAAGATGTTGACACATCTGAAAAAGATCAAGAAACAGAAGAAGAAATAGAAGAAGAAAGCATACCAGTTGTGAAATATGGACTGGACGATAAGAATAAGAGTCAGGATAATGGATTTGAGGAGGAGGAAAAGAGCTCATTTATTACCAAGTCACTAAAATTCTCAGGCCCCCAGTCTCCTTCAGCTGAGCGTATCTCCATCCATGATGAAACTCTTCCAGCAGGCCCTGAAAGTGAAGCAGCATCTGATGAAGAGACTAGAGATGAGCCTCAAGAAGAATATACTGCCACTTCTGGCTATACCCAGTCCACCATTGAGATTTCCAGTGTGCCAACACCAATTGATGATATGTCAACACCGAGAGATATTATGAGTGATGAGACTACTAATGATGAAACAGAGTCTCCCTCTCAGGAGTTTTCCAAGTATGGAGTAACTATGCCATCAGCTGACTATGAGAGAGCAAAGCTTTCTCCACTTCATGACAGTCCAGAATCAGATCATTCAAAGAGTGATGCCACAGAAGGCAAGGATTACCATCCGTCAGCTTCCACTATATCACCACCGTCATCACTGGAGGAAGATAAGTCGTGCAAACCATTTGAATCAGAACTCTTTGAAGAAAAGGAAAAAGAAGGAAGATACAGATCAGACCTGGACAGTTCAGATGCACTTACTCTTGACACAACAAAACTTATTCCAGCTCCATGTTCCCCAGTCATAAAGAGTCCTAGCACTGATCGAAATGTGAATTTTGACTTAGCTCCCACTGCTGTTGCAGCACCAGTTGAATTAGGTACAACTCTTACAGGATTCCCAAGTGATGTGGTAGAACCTTCAAATAGTCCAGATGACAAGACACTCGAAGGTGCTTCTTCTTCACAGTCTGCCCCTGGGAGTCCTGGTCACACACCTTATTATCAGTCACCTGTAGATGAAAAGGTTTGTGCTTTAGCATCTGACACTGATATAAAAAGCCACACTCCACTTATTGTTGAAGTAACAAGTGACAAAGAGGAGTCGAACAAAAGCAGTCCTTTGGATGAACCTGTCCCGGCATCGCCTGTTGAAAAAGTGCTCTCTCCTCTTTGTAGCCCACCAACCCTTGGAACTAGATCACCAGAAGGGTTGCCTCAAGATGGAAAAACAGATTTGAATCAGGACCAGTCATCAACAGAGTTAAAACATGAGGAAGAGGTGTCACCACAGGCTCAGAGTCCTTTAGGTGATGGTATGTCGGTCTTATCTGTTGGAACACCAGGTGAAAAAGAAACCTCCAGTTTGACATTTATAAATAAAGAGAGCTCCAGTGCTGAGAGCACTTCACAAGAAAAGGAAGAAGGACTAATGAAAACTACTAAAGATCTCTCGCCGACATCAGCAGACACAGGCATCTTTATAGCTACCAAAGATGAGAGTAAAATGTCAATATCAGAAGGAACCACATCTGATAAGTCAGCCACTCCAGTTGATGAAGTTGTGGCAGAAGACACATTTTCCCATATTGCATCTGCCTCAACAGCTTCCTTAGCTACTAGTTCATTCCCTGAGCCAACAGCAGATGATGTTTCCCCATCACTGCATGCTGAAGTTGGTTCTCCTCATTCAACAGAGGTAGATGACTCTCTATCTGTATCTGTGGTTCAGACCCCAACTGCATTCCAGGAAACAGAAATCTCCCCTTCAAAAGAGGACAGCCCTAGACCAATGTCAATTTCTCCAGATTTCTCTCCGAAAACAGCAAAATCAAGAACACCAGTGCAGGATGCAAAATCACCAGAGCAGTCCACAATGTCAGTGGAATTTGGTCAAGAATCTCCTGATCACTCCTTAGCCTTAGATTTTAGCAAACAGTCTCCTGAATACCCTGTATCTAGAGAAAACCAGCAACATCAAGAAGTCACTGAAAATGGACCTACCGAAGTAGATTATAGTCCTTCTGATGTGGCTGACCAAAGATTTGCAAGGCAATGCAAACCAACAGTGGAGCAGGCAATTATTTTCAAAGAAACTGATTCACCTCATGCTGCTTCAGCCTCTCCTTCGGAAGGTTCTCAATCTACTCCATCAGTTAACACCCCTTCACAGACTTCTTCCCCTCTGAAGGAGGAGTTCCTGGTGAGTGCCTCAGGTCACAGTGAAGCTGCTCCGTGTGATGCCAGTAGCCCAGCATCTCCGGAGAGTTTGGTGATCAAAACTGAAGAGACTTTGCAACAAGACAAGTCCCCTGTCACTCCAAAAATGTCCTCACTTACCCATTCACCTCTGTCTTCTGATTCTTCAGTTGTGTCAGGATGCCCTATTACTATGGACAATGTACCTCTTAACATTGTGGAATCTACGCAGAAGACCCCAAGTCCAAAAGTAAGTCCCTCTGTCTGTCAACCATTATGCACAGACAGCCAAGAAGGGCTCAGCTTCACAGCTGGTGAAGTTAAACACAAGCTTGACACATCACCCTCTCCCACTACAGTAGAATCTACTTTTTCCTGTTTTACTCAGAAAACGGCAACAATGACTTTCGCACCAGAGACTAATCCGTTCAAATGCGAAGAACCCTTCCATCAGTCTAAATCCCCTGTCAGTCCTAAAGCATCATCACCTTCACCTGTGTCACTTTCCCCTAATTTATCTGACAGTCAAAACAAGTTTAGTACCTCTCCTAAAGCAGCATCTGCATCTTACCCTCAAGGATTTGGAATTAGCTCTGCTCGCACTGGGGAATTACAGACTAACAAACAAGAAAGCCAAAGTTGTTCAGGTGGTCCTGGCGACCTAGACAGCTCGAAAAAGAATCGCTCCCCACAGTCTAGAACAGATGTTGATTTATGTTTAGTTACTTCTTGTGAATACCGTCATCCAAAAACTGAACTATCACCATCCTTTATCAACCCCAGCCCTCTTGAATACTTCATTAATGAAGAGAATTGTCAAGAAGATGAAAAACCTTTGACTAAGCCTGGGGGGGGACATCCACCTCCTGGTGGGAAGCATCATGCCAAACAATGTGATGAAACTCCACCGACTTCCGTAAGTGAATCTGCTCCTTCACAGACTGATTCTGATGTGCCCCCAGGGACTGAAGAATGTCCTTCCATCACTGCAGATGCTAACATTGACTCTGAAGATGATTCTGAAACTCTCCCAACGGACAGAACACTCACTTACAGGCATGCAGATCCTCCTCCTGTCACAATGCGGGATGTTGCTCCATCTCAGCCTCACCCTGATGTCTGCATGGTGGATCCAGAAGTGATGCCAGTGGACCAAAGTCTCCCAAAAACCCCAAAGAAAGAAGGTAGCGAAAAAGCAAAGAAGAAAAAACTTGGAAGTAAAACAAAATCATCTTCACCAGCCAGGAAGAGTGGTAATGCAAAAGTAAGTGCTACTAAGGAATCAGACAAAGTCGCAAAGACTTCATCACCGAAAAAGGACCCCTCAGGGTCTAAATTACATGTTGGTACTGAAGTGAAGAGTGGAGAAGATAAGGATGCCAAAAATGCAACCAATACTTCTGCCTCAAAAGGTTCAAAAACTGCTACATCAGGTAATTCTTCCAAGAAATGTTACTGAAACAAAATTTAAGGCCTTCACTATAAAAATGCTATTTATGTTCTCCTGGTATTTATGGTCTGTTGCTAGGTAGATATTTTTGTTTTTCTTTCTATTATATATCTTCTCACTTAGTATCTGTAAAGCTCTTACTATTCTAAGTCACATACTTGCATTTCTAATTTTTATGTATCTGTAAGGGTTTTCCACTTACTCAGTTACCAAATTTGTGTATTTAAGCCCCTAGCAGTGTAAAGTCTTCTGGAGGACTCTCTACACCCAACTGCCCCCCAGTGTACCTGGACTTGGTATACATCCCGAACCACTGCAGTGCCAAGAATGTTGATGCAGAGTTTTTCAAGCGAGTGAGATCATCTTACTATGTCGTGAGCGGCAATGACCCAGGGGCAGAAGAACCCAGTAAGGCAGTTTTAGATGCCTTGCTGGAAGGAAAATCTCAGTGGGGCAATAATATGCAGGTATGCCACCAGCAACTTTAAATAATTTTGCTTGTGAGATACAAATTTTGTACATCTGAAATTATGGATAAAGCTGGTAAAAACTAGGTAAAATCTGCAATAAAGAAGTATGCAGAAGGTTAACGGGACACCTGGTATCATAGAGGTTAGCGCAGCTGTCTTTGAACCTAAAGGCCGCACAGGTTGCAGGTTTGAATCCCACGTCCAGCTGTTGTACCGTTAAGCAACGTACTTTTTCTAAATTGCTCCAGCAAAATTACCCAGCTGTATAAATGGTCAAATAATTATAAGTGTATCCTTGAGACATATCTGAAATCTATGTGTAACATGTGACCTTAATGCTGCCTTCTGTCTGAAACTGCATTATTCATTTTGCAAATATTTTGTTTTCTTGATGGTAGGTCACACTGATTCCAACCCACGACTCAGAGGTCATGAGGGAGTGGTACCAGGAGACGCATGAAAAGCAACAGGATTTGAACATCATGGTGCTAGCCAGCAGCAGCACTGTGGTCATGCAAGATGAGTCCTTCCCTGCTTGCAAGATCGAGCTGTAATTCTGCGGTCCCCGTAACACTGCCCAGAATCCTTTGCTGTTTTAACAAATTCTCATTGTAAAAAATTGATTGTAGTCTAAAAGCAATTACAGTTCAAGTATAGCCAACATTGCCAATAAACTAATTTACCAAAATAGCTGTAAAACCTATAAAGTTACTCATCTGTAAACACAAAGGTATACTGTATTAGAAAATTTCAGACTGCTAGGAATTATTTGCAATTACATATTTAAAATGCTAATGGGTATGTGTTTGTTAATATGAAAAATGCCACTAGAATACTGTCGCTGTCACAGCACCCCAGTGGATGTGAAATCTAAAGATGTTATTGGATTTACAGGAGTTAATGCCTGTTTATCAGAGAGAAAAATTTATTAATTTGCCATCCAGAAAAAACTTAAGGCATGTTCCCTGTTAGTACAGTTTTAACACAATTGGTTCTTATTAATTCTTAGGAAATCTGCATGCTCACTATCGTTGATTGTGTTTAACCAAAACACAGACACAGGATTACTAGAATGGTTCTATGTCTTAAAATCAAAGGGCAAATACAAATCATAGGTGGTCATATTGGATGCAACAGAATCAAAATCTGAGTCGCCTGCAAGTGTCTCTTTGAAATTATATGGATAAATCAGTTTAATGCATATCAGTCAGAACACCTAATCTAACAATTCTATATCCATGATAGAAATACTAATATTATTGAATTTTACCCTAATGCATAGACCAAAGGATAAGACACTACATATTTCTTATGCCTTAGAAAGTGATTTGAATGTAAAAGAGTCACAATGCACTTAGATTTCACAGGTGATTCAGATGTATGTACACAACAAAAGAGGCAGGCAGCCATCAAAGGCAGAGTCGGGGAAATCTGCACTCATGCTGTGTGTACCGTTATGGTCCATTCTGGGAAAAAAAAAATCATGGAGTCATTGAAAATAAAAGATCCTGAATGTCCAGCTGAACAAAATTATTTTTTGTGGTGAGAATCGTTTTGCGATATTTGATTATAACTGCTTTCTCATGGGATTTTTTAAAAAGTGTTAATAAAACTTTGAGGAGGGAGGGTTTGAAACTATGTTCTAAATGTTACTTTTTCATTTTGTTTATTTAAATTATTTCGAGTTCATAATTGCTATGAAAAATTTTATACTATTTAAGAATAGTATATGACTGGCCAAAACACTAAGGGATACACGTTTATTTCCATGAATTGGCATCCCGTTTGGAAGATAAAGAGTAACCAATATTTTCACCGTGGTCATTTAATGCACTTCCTATGCTGCTTTGACAGAAGCAAATCATTTATTAGGTCAGCACATCCTCATTGTTCCTAATCATAATCAGAGTGCAGAAAGTTTCACTGTAGGTGGAGTTATTGTGAATAGCAGTTTCTTAGCATTAGCGATTCGGTATTTAGGTGGCAGTCTTCCTACAGTAAAAGCAAGCTCTGCTGGTTTTGCATCAGTGTTTTTCCTGCATTTATGACTGTTTAGTATTAACATGTTTGCACATGTTTGCACTTAAATTACTTTAAGCCTTTTGGGGGACCATGCTGGTCGATTTTCTTGTGTGTTTTGCATTATTTAGATTTATTTAGGGTATTTTGGGCATTTGAATACCCGAGTAGAAACTTCAGTATGTCCCTGCACTTTTACAAACACTAATTTTCATTTGATATTACACATTGTTGAATAAAACTTTTCCTGGAGCTCTGTATGTAATCCAGCAACCAATTCGCTTATTATCCACCTTTTTACACTATAGTTCAAAAGGGATGACATAGCAGTTTTTGGAAATCTGTGGTTCTCCGAAGCCAGAGCGTGTTTTAATCTATTGAATATTTCAGCTTTGAGAAATAGCCTCTGAACAGTACTAAGTCAAGGCCTGCTAGAATGTGGTACTTTGGTCCATGAAACATAATACTTTTTTAAACTGTACTATAATTATAAATAAATTTGTGGCAGGATGAATGGTTTAGAAAAATGTGCATGTGTAATATACTTTGATTTTTTTTTTTTTTTTTTTTTAAGAGGGGAAAAGTTGTTCTGAACTGCCAACAAAAAAAAACAGAAAGTAAAGAAATAAGTAAGTAGAATCGTGCCCTGTGTAATTCCTGGATGACACTTGTCATTTTTTAATGCACATGCTGAGTGGAATTCTATACAAGCAATGCGTTTTATATGTGCAAAAACATTTCTTTGGACAAAATGTTGGGCAAAGCCGGGAGAACTGTGCTCCAATAGGCGTATGGAGCTAATAAAGCTTCGTAACACTCAGTTGCCCTGAAGTCATAATGCTGCAGTCTTTATCAGCAGAACAGTTCGCTATTTTACAGCCTTGCGTGATGTTAGAATGAGTATGAGGTGATGACATGGGTACCCAGGATGACAGTACTGTATGTGGAAGTGGAATTGTAACTAATGAGTGTAAGTGTTTCATATTTAGGCATTATCCATGTTTAGATTAAAGAGCACTGTACTTCAAGCTGTATTCATTGTTGATCACCTGTGGTAACACTGCCTACTGGTATGTAACCACCAGTTGCATTAAAAGAAAGTTAAAACTATACACCGCAGCCACGGCCTAAACGAAAAGGCAGAACTACAAGTATCACACATTTCCTCTCTTTTGACCCATGCGCAGGACCCAATGAGCAAGTGTTGCTTTCAGCAGTCCCTTTAAACACACGCATGAACTTCTGGGTTGCGTCACCATGAAGAATCTGGCAACACCACTCTATATCTGCCCTCAGAGACTCACCTCACTCTGTCCTCTCCTCCTCCTGGGTGATTGTTAATGTCTGTCGGCAGCTGTGTATGGTATTTGTCTTGTAATATTGCATCCTTCCTATCCTTTTCCAAGTCATATCTAATGTAGAGGTTAGTTTCAAGTGAAAGTATTAACTTAGTGCTTTTCTGATATATGTGTGCAATATCTCCTTCTCCCGATGAGGCATTTGGTGTAAAGGCAACTACTATTAAAAAGGTCATTCAAAAATCCACAATAAATCAGATTTTGTGGAAACTGATGTGCCTTGGCTGGTCTTTTTTGCACTTTTCTCTTATGACTTGCATAATTAAGCTTGTGTATGAACACTGAATATGTCACCCTTTAGCAGCATAGACCGAAGGGCAAAATTAACTGCAGAATTTTGTTCATTTTCAAAAATTGGCTGAATATTTTTAGCCGTAAAGTCAGAGGAAACTAATATATCGGTATGCTTTGAAGAGTGTGCCCATGCCTCCGCCTCCATTTTCTTCTTTGAATATACAGTATTTTGAACTTGTTGATCTCAGTGTGTCTCTGATTTTAACAAACTCAGGATACTATGAAGATTAACACAATGACATGCGGTTTTGCTTTGGGCCCTAAAGGAACTGGTCCTGGCAAAATGTCTAATGTTTATTGCCATTAATTCCAATAAACAAACAGAGCACCTTCTCTTATTTTACCATTTACCTGTATTCATTTAGCTGATGCTTCTCTCCAAAGTGAAGCTACCCATTCATACAGGTGGGTAATTTTACTGGAGCAATTCAGAGTAAGCACCTTGCTCAAGGGTATTATAGCTGGGGGTAGGATTCAAACCTGTAATCTTTGGGTCCAAAGACACCAACAGCCTGTAAGTTATATAATTTAAATTATAGACAGGTTCACAGCCACATCTCTGTTTTTCCACATTGTTGAATTCAAAAGCATTTTCTTTCAAACACTGAAATGAACTAGTAATGCCTAATGGAAAGAGCGCTTAACAAAAAGTAATGAGCAGATTCCCGTGGCCTTAGTTGCTTTTGAAATATTTAAATGCAATAGCTAATAGGAAGATATCCAATTTTATTTACAGGCAAAAGCAAACTAAACACATTGTGAACAAGCCTGTAACATTTCCCAGTCTTTTCTCAGCAGCAATTCCCATCATTACAAATAATTACTAGTAATTTTCGCGTACGCTGTCGCTTTCCTGTCTGCTGAAGAAAAGGAATGCACCTCCTGACAGGGTGATAACACATTCTGATACCCACAGATGTGTCAGCATGTTAATGGGAATATATGAAACAAAATTGGGGTAGCCAGTTACACCCCTTGAAACTGATATGGGCAAAATTACATTGTGAAACTGCTTCTCGGTCATTTTAATTTAAAAAAGGAGACATCGAAAAAGTGACAAGCTGCACTGCCTGATAAATGCAAGTTTTCAAACGACACAGAAAGCTGTGATCAGGGTTTAATGAACGTCTATTTCTGGAAAGATTACTCATGCAGTGCAGTTACTGAGTGCAACAGAAGTATAAAAGGGATCGTTAACAACCTGTAATTAGGATGTCCCGCCATAAGCACAGAATTAAAAATCAATATGGGATTGTCTGTGACTGTGAGTCCAGAGAAAACAGGTAACCAAAAATCATGAAAGTTAAATATGCTTTATATCAAATACACACACACACACACACATTTTCTAAACCGCTCGTCCCATTTGGGGTTGCGGGGAGCCGGAGCCTAACCTGGCAACACAGGGCGTAATGCTGGCGGGGGAGGGGACATATCCAGGACAGGATGCCAGTCTGTCGCAAGGCACCCCAAGCAGGACTCGAGCCCCAGACCCACCAGAGAGCAGGACCCAGTCCAACCCACTGTGCCACGGCGCCCCCTCTTTATATCAACTACTTCAGTGTTTTTCACATTATTCCTCACTTAAGCGCCTTCAGTATCAACAAGAGTAAATCTTGTCTACACATTGCCCTCCCTAGTAAATAAGATAAAATACATACATAAATACTGTACATATGTGTATGCATTTTAATTTTTACTTACTAATTTCGAAGATTTCTACAGAACAGTTAAACATTTTGTTTACTAATATGCAATCAGCGCACTTCATTTTAGCAACCCTAATAATCTGAGTACAGAAGGACCCGTTTGTTATCAGTGTTTCATCACATAATTTTACACGACCAATAACATTTAAAGAAATTACAGCCATGGGGGTTATAAAGCCCACATAAAACTCAACAAATTTTAAAGCACAGTAGACCTGTGTTAACAGAATAACCAGAACAGTGTTTCAACATAATTCTCTTTTTCTAAATTGTTGTTAAAATTAGTATTAAGCCTGTGATAATGTAATCTATGTAATGATGGATAATAAATAAGATTGCACACACATCATCTGCACCGCTTGTCCCATACAGGGTCGCGGGGAGCCGGAGCCTAACCCGGCAACACAGGGCATAAGGCTGGAGGGGGAGGGGACAAACCCAGGATGGGACACCAGTCCATCGCAAGGGACCCCAAGTGGGACTCGAACCCCAGACCCACCGGAGAGCAGGACCCGGTCCAACCCATTGCACCACCACGCCCCCGTATAAGTAAGATTAAGCACCTGCAATATTAGAAAATGTAAGGAGAGTTTTGTGGGAAAACACTGCTTAAAACTGTGCAAAACTGACCATAAAATTTATCACTGATGCAAAGCGAATACCTACTAATACCTAAGCAGGGCTGGTGATGGAACACTGTCCCGTTCACACTAAACGCTGTCAGCTTACGTTTAGCTTCACCAAAGCCCACCTCCATAGCAGTTGAACAGCCTGATAAGTAAAGAAGTAACAGCAAGGTTAAAATTTATTCCTCAAGCTCTGATTTGCTCAGGTGCTACTTAGTAATTCTGCTGCAATACAACATTTGCGTAATTTATTCAGCGGTTTACAGGGAGGGCTTTAATTACTGAGCACCAGACAATGCCATTAAACAGACAGAATGATTTATAGGTAGATATCCATTATTCCTTGACAGTGCCCACTTCCCACACTGACGCTAATGATATCTGTAGAAAATCTATCCTTTCCAGATATTCATGGTTCCTGGCTGCCTCATTTGTCCTTGTAGCTTTGGAGTCTTTGTCCAAACCTTCTCTAGACCTTTGGCCTGTGACTGAAAGAAATGTAACTGCAACCTGTGCTATGTGGACACTGCAGTATAAACTGAACGTAGGGAATGGCCTTGCACATCATCAATGTACAAATGCAAGTACACTATGAATGTTAATATTACTGATCAGCAGCCTATGGATACATTTTTATAAAAATGTACTGGGGAACTAAATTATTTATGGGACTTCTGAAAGACAAACCTCTTAGGCTAAGATGATGACGTGGGGGGGGTTGCAGCATGCTCCACTGATGTCGTGGAAGGAGACTGACTTTGCTAAAATGTATGCTGCCTTGACAAGAGGATACCTGTGGGATTTCTGACGTTTTTTGCTTTTAAAATCAGAGAGAAGCCAAACAGCAGACACTATGTGTCAAGGTACATTTGAAATGACAGCTAAGAATAAAGAATTTTCGCATATGTTCAGAGCAAGGAAAAATTTACTCCGTTCAGATTATCCTAAGCATAATCTGTACTGTGTTTATGAAAATATTATAAAATCAGCAGTAATTTTTCTCATCAACCAAAATCTAGCAGTAATTTTATTAACAATATCCAAAACAAAACAGTAATCTATTTAATTATACAGTATAATTTAAGATTTTTCATTAAAAAACTATCCAATGACACGTAAACAAAATGTATCTATTTTGTAGGTGTATATACTCATATTAAAATGCTCACTGTGATATATTATTATTATTTATGCAGTTATTAAAATGTATTTTTAGGAAGAAAATGATCTTCTTCTGCTACATTTATTCTGTTGAAAACAAAGCTCTGAATACTCTGCACGCAAAACAGAAGAGAAAATGTTTCATGATCACAAGGACATTAAACAGTTATGAAGGGAGACCTCCGGCAATTTCCAGAAAACTCATTTGACAAATAACTTGGCAGTGTTTCAGGAAGTCTGTACAGAGCGCACATAATCAATTCAGGTCCTGAAGGCCACTGTGTCACAGAATTTCAGAAGTTCTGCCATTACATTTATATCTATTTAGAAGACACTTTTCTCCAAAGCAACTTCCAATGAACTTCCTGTATTGTTATCAACCCATACATCTTATTCATCAAGGTGATTTACACTGCTGGATACACTACTTACAATGGGTCACTCATCCATACATCAGTGAAACACACACTCTCTCTCTGTCACTCACACACTATGGGGGAACCTGAACAGCATGTTTGTGGACTGTGGGAGGAAACCAGAGCACCTGGAGGAAACCCACACAGACATGGGGAGTAGATGCAAACTCCACATAAAATGAGCAGGAATCAAACCCACACCCTCTCACACCACCCAGGCACTGTAAGACAGCAGCACTACTCGTTGTGCCACCATATCCCCCGAATTACTAAATATGACTATTGAAAAGTATAGTGTTCACAGGCCTGTGGCACAGTTAAATAAATAATACATTCCATTGAATTATACATACTGTACACATATTTGTACACAAAAGCAAAAAAAAAAACTGCATTTCAATTAAAACCAAGGACTGAATACAAAAGACAAATTATGTCAATAATTTTGTAGTTTTGCACAATAAGGTCCATCCTTTGTTCACTGATACTACGCTGACACAAAATATTGATTATATAGCTGATGTCTCACTGCAACGGCATGCCAATTAACTCATCAGCCATCAAGAGATAATATTCCTGGATGACAGTACCACATGGAAAAAAAAGGGTAAGATCTGAATTCCTTCAGACATCCTCTCTCAGAGATGAAATTGCAGCCATGCCTGAATGGTCTGTGGATCCCCAGCATTATAGATTCCCTTTAAATTACATTAGTGCAGTATGAGGACAAAGCTGAACTGCTGAACCCAGAGTTAAGCTCGGGTGAACCCTACCGCAGGGGCCTGCTCTCGGGGTAGCTGAGGCCAAATGCATGCTGAACGGCAACTGTGCTCCCTTTAGCCACTGCTCTGTCAAAGGCATCCTTGCTTCCTGATTCCATGTTGCAGCCCTAGGGGCCTGAAACACTGCTGAACATTTGGTGAAGGGAGTCCACATCCCTTTGTTCCTCGATTAGGAGCCCTTCATTCAGGCTACTTTAGAGGTACCCTTAAATAGAGATCAGGAATGCTTTGTTTCGATTAAGTGCCTTTACGTTGCATCTGACACAACAAAATGAGAAGTAACGATAAATTTTGCGAAAGCCTTATGTTTTCTATAAATATATTTTGCCGCGTAATATAGCAAAATTATACAGGATATGTATAAACTAGTCATAGTCTCAAGAGTATTGTTAACTCTCCATAGTGATCTGATTTACAATTGTGAATGTAAGTTGTAGGCCAGACAATCTGAATGCCATTGCAAAAGTGACGCAAGTTTAAAAAGCTATCAAGTTTATTAAAAATTATCCAATAATTATTTTGGACTTTCAAATTTATTTATTATCATTACTACCATTATTCCTACAAACATCTTGCCTTGCTAACGTAAATGACCTTTCCAGGTAAGAAAAAGAACTAAAATAACAGCTAATAACTATTTTCATTTTCTGCAGTTCTGGCTGTGGATATTAGCAAAAGGTTAATCTGATGTAACTTTATGGGAAATACTAATATATTCCAAGGATTTGGCTCTTGATAGATTAATTTTTGTCTTGCAGGGAAATGGATAGATTTCACCTGGCTATTTGGATGAAGTAGTTGATCTCCCCATGATTAGGACACAACAGGGAGGAAACAATGGACACATGGAATGGGAAGCAGTGAACAAATAGCATATTGACAAATTATTCTATGGATTTTTTTGCTATGAGAAAAATGAGCTCTTTCTGGTTAGGAGGGTGCCGTGGCACAGCGGGCATGGCTGGCTCCCGCTCTGTGGCTGTGTTAGGGTACGGTTTGCTGCAACCCCACTCAGGACAAGTGGTTTCAGTCAATGTGTGTGTGTGTGTGTGTGTGTGTGTGTGTGTGTGTGGTTAGGTTTGTGGGCAGGTATTGTCCGCAAGATTCTCTTCAATTCTAATTTAAAAGGCCAAGAAGATGCTTTCACTCAGCTTCCAGCAAGATATTTCTAGAATATACTTCTATATGTACTCAATATATTCTTGAATATAACTATTTTTTGGCAATAGCACAATATGTACTACACTTGCTTTTGCCAAAAGAAAGGACAAAGCCATAAATACTGTAGCTTCTATAAGCTTGCAATTGATAAGGTTCATTTTTCGAAAATTTGGGTGTACCATCTCCTTTCAACCCTCCGATCTGATGCAGTAAATGACCTGATAAATTTCTCAGCTTGCTGGTGTGCAAAAAACAATATGGTGCATCCCCTGGCAGCAGCCAGTTTTGATTTAATGGCATCCATCTGTATTCCTGCAAACCTGGAGTATCAAACAAACTGTAGAGAGCTAGGTAAATCTAGGTAGATAGGTAAGAAATGTGGGTAAATCTAGAAAAAACATACCTTACTTGAACATATATTTGGAGGGAAAGACAGCAGCGCGTGCAGACGCAGCGGCTTGGCTCGCCCTCGGAACAGCAGTAGCTTTCAGCGCATATTACCGATATACCGATACTACCGACACCCCATATTACTGATCTCAGTTACTTTTTACCAGAGACACCACTTTCATTCCCTCGGAGACCGTATGGCCCCCAGATTCCATGGGGAACTTCCATCCCACCAGCGAGGCAGCGCGGGCAGCGGAGGGAGAGGAAACAGAAGCGGGGATGTGAGCCCAGGCCATGTGCTCGGTTAAAGGCTAACCCGAACAGACCAGTGCTTCCGAGCCTCTTCCGAGCCACCTCCGGGTCCATTACCAACAAAATGGACGAGATCGAAAGCGGATCGGACGAGGGACTCCAGGAAGAGCAGAGGACGGGGACTGTGCGTCTATGTGAACAACAGTTGGTGCAGTGGGCTATATTATACATTCCCCCACAAGCCGAGGCTACGTTAGCGTTAGAAAAGCTACATGAAAGGACTTCAAAGTTTCAGTCTAATTCTTATTTTTTTTAGCTATTCATTATTTATTTACTCATTTCAAATGTTCTTTCTTTCTGCTGATATTGTTCTGAGGGTGCCACATTGCAAACAATGAAAATTATCTCATTATCATATATATGAATTTACAAACACCAGTTTGAAGACGTTCAAAGTGTGTATCTCATGAGGGGCAATTTAAGTATATTCAGTGCAATTACTTTAAAATATGTCTTTAGCCTTCTAAGAGATTATTATTGTTTCACTGTGTCTTAAAATGTTCATCATTCAAGCTATTCATCCATCCATCAGTTTTCAGTAACTAATTATCAAATCAGTGTTTCCACTGATCCTTCCTCATCCCAGGAAACAGACCATGAATCGGGCAAAATGACATTTTAACATTAGTGTCATAACATTTGGGTAATATTACACTGTTTAAAAAACAGGCAATGTGAAATAGCAGGTGACTCCTGCATCAGGTCTGATTTTTTGCACAATTAGGTAAAGTGAATTGATTTCAGCAGCTACTTTACTTGGAGGACTGCCGCAGAAGCAAGTGGTAACTATAGTGAATTATAGCAAAAAGAATTGTTTATCTTACATTTCACAAACTCACCACTATAGGCACTAAGATCCCCCATAAAGCGGTCAGCTGAGCATCTATGTGTATGTGGGCCTTGTTCATATAACTGTATTTGCATTATAAGTTAATGAAATATTATGTTTACATGGCATGAAATGTAAAAAAACACAGGAACATACATATAATCCGTGTTGACCATAACTTTATCCCATCCGCTGTCTCATGCAATGCAATGCATGCAAATTTAAAAAGTCTTTATATTACATCTTCCATTCCGTATACCTCATCCATTTCAGGGTGTGGCATGAAAGCAGCATCGAGGTGTAGGTCTATCAAGAGCCATGGACAAGTGGTTTTCATTATGTCCATTTTTGTACACTTGCTGTTGGTGTGTGTGCACACCTCAGATCTCGTCAAAGATTCAGTGTTTTAAAATTCTAACCTCTGATTGGCCAAAAGGAAAAAGCCGACCGATGGGGTGAGCTGCTGTCTCTATGGCAACATGAGGGTAAGACTTCCCCCATCTGTCTGGTGACGGCACTCCCAGGATAGCGCTGCTCTCAGATTTATCGCAGCCGTAATTTAGAGCCGGGCACATTCTCCTTTGTGGATGGAGACGACTTGCCTGACAGTCTGTGACGTTGACCGCTGGTCACGAGAGCTACACCTGTTCGCAGTGGGAGAATTTAGTGATAAACTATCTTCTGTCTGCCTCGGCCTGTTTTTGAATTAATTTATTGTTAGGGGATGGAGACTGCCTCTTGCGTGAACTACCAGACACTAGTAGGAGTGTGGCGCACAATCAAACTGGAAAGCCCAAAAATAAATGTCCTTGTCTAACCCCCGTGAGGTTGTTCAGTCAATCCGGTTCCAAGAACCAAGAGGACCAGTGCTCACTCAAGCTTAATACCTATAAAAAAAATGTGCTCAACATTTTTATGTCCATTTAGATATTAACATAAATCATAACCTATTTTTTTTGTTTCCGAAGGTGAGAGTAACCAAGAAAGTCTCCTAAGCGACCTTGAACACGCTTGCTCACGTTGGATTTTAAAAAAAGACCCTTAATAAATAACAGAACATGTGGTATTTGTTTCTGGATATACTTTTGGACTTTGTCCAATGTGATATTTTGGTTTTATTAGTATCCACTGAAGTCCTTAATTTTCAGTATAGTTACACTTAGATTTTTTTAAGTATCATTTCACTATAAGAAGTCAGCAAAAGTACAACTGGATGTCAGTCTGTAGAGGCTTCCCAGAAAACAGATGATCCAAGCAGCGATCATAAAGACTGAGTCGGGCGCAGACATGTGAGATGGTCACCAGGCACACACTCCTGCAGTAGTCCATTCAGGTCCCCCATCCTCCCACATTTTCCAGATTTTAGGCTTCCATTTAGAGGTGGGGCAAACAGCTATGTCATAATGTGGAGAGGGTCTGCTGACTCCCAGTCCAAAAGGACATCTCAGAAGAAAGGAACAAGGAGATCCCTCAACTGTCACCGCGGAAGGATCCCTTTGTCCTACTGTTCAACAAGAGGGAATTACATTTAAATCAGCCTCCGTCCGGGATGCCAGAGAGGTCCGATCTGCCGTTTCTAATAAAAATACATGACACTTCTGCAGCAGAGAAGAGCGAACTGGGACTTTACATTGTTGCAGTCCAGAAAAAACTCATTCAGGCTATAAAGACAAAGATGGTAATCGCACTTATCGCAACAAAAAATAGTGTAAAGTTTCAAGCATTTTTAAAAAAAAGACACGAGCATCAGTGGAGAAATTGTTTAGAATTGGATATTAATCCTCAAAAGCCTCAGTATGCAACGTGCACCAGGTTTATGCTCGAGAGGGACCTGGTCAGAGGCTAATGTGTAAGAGCAGTTCAGATGAGGGAGACACGAGAGCTGCTCTTCCCGCTCAGAAACACAGCTCTGTGCTTCAGCACATGGAGCGTGGACTGCAAACCTTGTTAACTCTTCAACCACCAGAAAGGCTTCCAATATAACTGATCAGCAAACGGCGTAACTCCTGGACCCAGAAGTGCCGGTCAACAACCGCGTCCTCCAGCTTTGCAGGTCTGCGCTGGTTCCGAGATCCGATCTTCCTTCCTTTTGCGTCCCCGGTTCGAGACGCAGGAGCGGGCCTGCCAATGAACAGCAGGTGCAATTCAGCAGAGGAATGCATGCAGAAGTATGTGCTGCAATGATTAAGATTGTGAGCACCAATCAGACGACAAATTACTATAGTAGAAATACAAGACTGGATCGCTTTATATCACTTATCCTGTGCCAGATGTTGTGCAATTAATGCTCTGAATGAAATGACTGACTGAAATTATTCTCACGGTTAGATTTAACAATAACAACATAAACACTGGTCATTTTACATCACTATTCAGTCACCGGAGATATTGACTTGAATACAATATAACTTTGCTTCAGCCCTGCTTGTAAAGCAAATGACACAGTCATGGATTAGAAAGGAGGATGTGCACTGAAATAAAATATGACACGACGTGATCGTCACCTAAAGCTACCAAAAATACTTTTTTTAAAGGAAACAATTGCTAATTGGCCATGTTAGTCACTAGGGATAAGAACACTATAGACGAATGAGCCATAAATAAAGCAGAACCTATTATACTGTAAATGTAACATGCATCTGGATGCAGTTCCTGGACCTCTATTAATATTCATGGCACGTTGCCCTCATTTTCTGAGTCTATTCTCCACAGGAGCAATACAAGCGGTGGCTTCCGGCAAAGGAGCGGTGAGCATTTGAAGGAGAAGCAGATGTCGTGAGAGGTAAAGCGCTGGCGGTGGCAAGGGGTTATCAGTGACATTAAGCGAGCGGAAAAGTTATTGACAGATCTGGCGCTTTTATGATAGCAAAACTCCTAACATGACTGCAAGTGGAGATAGTTTACATTCCTAGTACCCCTGAGCCGCGTGCGCGGTTTCCCGACATTTCTCGACGTAGACAACGACACTGCGATATGCGAATCCCGCGAACCTTCAGAGCTAAATATTTTCGTAAAAAAAATACATTTAAATAATGAAGCAATAAATGTGCGGTAATTCAAAACAGAGACGCACTTGAGAGATTTTCAGTGCGGGCGGCTGGAACGGCAAATGCGCTGCCTAACCTGAGCCAGAGGCTGCAGGTGAGGCGGGCAGCTGTCCGGGGTGCTGAACTCGACAGGTATCGCGCGGCATTCAGACGCGGCCACGTCTGACGTAATACGCTCCCTGCCCCAGTCGTTCACTTGTTTGCCTCTTTCCGTAGACAGGGCCTCGTTGATGAGAAAAAAAATAATGCGAATATTCTCCACCCGATGTAAATACGCGAGCTGCTTTTGCCCGGAGAAATTTGACTTGTTCGCTATTGATCGGGCACAGACAGCCACAAGCGCAATTTTCTTCCAGATCTATGTGACCATCGATAACAGCACTTTTTAAAATGGGGTCAGGTCAGCAAAGGTGATTACATGTATCTAATGACGCGGCTGCTATTTTATTCCCGTTGATATGTATGCAGCGCATCGCTGCGTGCCCTTTGCCTTGGAAGCACGTCTGCAACAGCAGCCTTTAAAGGCCCAGCAGGTGACGCGTGGAGAGCGGCCAAGCCGGCGTGCGGCAGCGACACGCGTGCGGAGCGCGGTCTCCGACTGGGAGCAAATCATTTTTAATCAGCGCGGCGCCTGATGCCACCTGAACAGTGTCAGACGCTTTTGCTTTTCGTTCCACAGGAAAAACACACCCACACATGCAAAGAACGGTCGTGCCTGAGGTGCTCAACACAACACCTTTGTTAATTTGTGCTTTCATTGGGTGAAGACACGCACGCTCTGAGATCTTTCGGGTTGAGCAAATCTACGCTGGAGCACAAGCGGGGGAATGTCGGCATTTCTTTGTTAAACTTACAGTAGTTTAACTGGGTTAAAATCTGGATTGACCTTGGTTTTACTTTGGTTTTACCTGTGGTGTTTTTTTTTGCTTATTTATCCATTACTTAATTATTTTGGCAGAAATTCTGTAAAAGAAAAGGACCCAAGTCTCCCTCTACCTTTATTTGCAGCATCGGCAAGGCTGAAATTCACATTCATACATGTTTCTGTCATAAATGTACAGTCATCGGTAAGCCTATTGACTGCAGAGCCACTATTTGAACTTCAGCTGTGAACATTGACTGCCTTTTTTCCCTCCATCCGCTTTCATTTTGTGAATTATTTTACACACACACTGACTGAAGCCGCTTGTCCCGAGTGGAGGTCGCAGCGAGCCGGAGCCTAACCTGGCAACACAGGGCGCATGGCTGGACGGGGAGGGAACACACCTAGAGGGGGACCCAAAGTGGGACTTGAACCCCAGACCCATCAGGGAGCAGGACCTGGTCAAACCTGCTGTGCCACTGCAGCCCGTTTTATTTCACACTAGTCTCTATTAACATGCTTGTGAAAAAAAAATATTTAAAAAAAAATTTTAACTTTTTCTGCATGCAAACCCTTTACAGACAGTAACCACATCATGAGTTTCCGAGGCTTTAAGGTATAATTCACGGGCCCTGCTTTTAGCATGCAAAATCGGAATAATGCAATAAACAAAAGTGACTGGTTTAAAGGCAATCTATGCAGCGCAAGCGGGGAAGAGACCCAATAAAGATGTTTTATGGCTTGAATTTGTCTTACTTGTCTTGTTACAAAATTGGTTTCCGTGTTAAAAAAATGTTCTGATATTAAATTATACCAGCTCTTGATGCAAAAACTGAATACGTTTTTTATTTGCATTTATTAATATTTGGTTAAAGTTGGTATTGTGCCTGTTAATAAAAAGTGGACAGCTTAATTTCTGAAGAGATGTAACGACTAAGTCTTCGGAGTGATTTTGGAATTGGGAGAGTTAAAGTAATGCAAATTCCAGAGATACTGTATTCATTTAGCTGATGCTTTTCTCCAAAGCAACTTACAATGTGATGCTACTTACAATTATTTACCCATTTTCACAGTTGGGTAATTTCACTGGGGGAGTTTAGGTGAAGTACCTTACTCTAGAGTGCTACAGCTGGAGGTTGGAATCCAACCTCTGACCTGTGGATCCAAGGGCAGCAGCTCTAACTACTGTACTACCAGCTGTCCCCCCGTAAATGACATGGTGCAGCTTGGTGCTGTGATTTTTCTATATTTCCCTGTTAAGCTACAATGTTGTGATTTCATCTTGACTGACTGAACGTTGACCATAAATAATCTGGAACTTCAACATAAAAGCTACCTTCACTATATCTCAAAAAGAAAAAAAAAAACAAGCATTTGACGTTTCACAAGTCCCATTTGCCGGTCCAAACATTATCGTAAAATGTCAGATCTATATGTTTTCTGTATGTTAACCGACTAAGGGAATTAAATGACTGCAGAAGAGATCTAAGTCAGAGAGCACAGGCTGTAGGATGAGAAAACCACCTGATAAGATTACATCAGTGGCCAAAGGCTGTCTGCACTCAGTGAACTAGACAGTGGCACTTCTGGAAAAATTTGTTTTAGAAAAACACCATGACTGAACTGAGCGAATGCATGCTTGCGGTAATGAAATAAATATTGTCATGAATACACAAACTAATTAAGTTCCACAACTATTGTTCTTCGTCACAAATTTACCTCTGGGAAATTTTATCAGAATATCCACGAGATAAAAGTTTTACGCAGCAACTCGTGTGATGAACATTGGCTCGTACAGTATGGTGGGTGTAAACAAACTAACTGCACTTAAGTATCATGCATCTGTATCTATGTCTCCCTTTCTGATGATGTAATGCACACATTGTATTTTCTATGAGATGTATGTCGCCTTGGAGAAAAGCGCCTGCTAAACGAATAAATGTAAATGTATAATTCTACATGTGGTCACATAATCTACTCTCTGCTTTCACTAATCAGACACATGCTAATGCTCCGATTTTCAAGTATTCATTTAGAATCAAATGTCAGAGCTTTTATTGTGGTTCATCTCATTTGGAAAAGTGGTACAACAGCCTTTTTTAGAGTAATATGGCATTTCAATTCAACCATGTGACATTAAGAAATATAAATGCTAAAAACCATATTGTTTCTAAGAGCTTTCTGATTTTACAGGAGAGTAATTTACAATAGTTATTTGGTGGTCTCTTCGCTGATAATAAGGTTTTAAAGAAATCACCCAGCCACAGTTCTCCTGGATAGCAGACAGCATCAACATTCAGCATCATGAACAATTAATGTGTGCATCTTTGTACAATTAACAGGCGCATCAATCTATTAAGAGCTTCAAATGTCTTGTGCTTTTCGTAACACCCTGAATAATAAATAATAACTCCGATATGCAGTCCTCAGCCAGCCTTTGCTCATATATCCATATGGAAAAAAATGTATCAAGCAGCCAGAATCATATTGAATATGGTCACTGGAGATATAAAATTCCCTTAAAGAAGTAATGAAACATTCGCATACTGTTTATTGTAATAAGGCCTCAGAACCCACTTCCAGTTCCCAATTTAAAAAAGAAGAAAGGAAATTTAACAGTATAAAATGCCATTATACCAAGAAGCTGTACTTCAGCGGTTCTTTTTGTATAATTTAGTAGGTGTTTCTATCCAGCTTGACAGCTAAGAGATTGTAAACCCCACTACGCAGCTAAGCAATTCCCAGCGTAACAATTTTAAGCAGGTTAAATTCAGATTAATAAGTTGCTCGAGGGCGCCACTGTCTCTCCACGGGGTGTAAAAGTCAGTGTCTGCACCACATCCTTACCGTCTTAAAAATTTACTCCATTATCAAACAAGACACAGCTCCACGCTGTATAACAGCTGTGGGAGAGGCAGAGATTAAAGCATCTCAGTTTGTAGGGGCAGCTGGTAGAGTAGAGCTTCTGTTTTCCAGTCCGAAGGTTGCAGGTTCAACTCTCACTTCCAGTTGTAGTACCCTGGAGCAAGGTACTTACCCTGCTTTACCCCATCATAATTTTCAGGTAAAGCTGGTAGCATAGTGGTTAGAGCTACTTCCTCCAGACTGAAAGGTTGCAGGTTTGATTCCCACCTCTGGCTTTAATACCCTTGAGCAAGGTCCCTACCCAAAAAAAAAAAATTACCCTGTGGGTAAATGATTGTAAGTGGCTTAAGGGTGTATGTTGTTTTTGAAAAAAAAAAAAAAAGTGTCAGCCAAATGTACCAGAGTAAAGGCCGGTCTAAATGTTTCACAGTAAAGCCTTGATGAACCACGCAGTCGCAGAGTTGCCAGTTCTGGAAAATTATTGTGGCCTAATAACTGAAGTCATGGTAGAAGTCGCAGCGCCCCCTGGTGTCCATTGTGCAGCACAGCGCTTTCGGAGTTTGCGCGTCCCACTGACCCCGATCTACTGAGAGCACAGAGGGAAGCGCGTGGCTGCAGGTATGTGTTCGCGCGCACAGCTCGCGCTCAAATGAGCATCACTCCTGCGAACGAGAGAGTCCAGGCTGGCTCTGGAAAGTTCTCTTCGCTCACCTTCAGTTTCTGTATCAAGTAAATCTGAAAAATCAGGAGGAGGAGCGCTACGCATTTCGGGGGGGGGGGGCAAGAAACATCGCATCAATAAATAAATATTACCTGGATTAAACAGCGTATTACTGTTCGAAGAACTTAACAAACGTATAGGTTTTACATTTAAAACCATTACAAATGAGAACAGAAAACACAAAGATTTGTGTTTTTTTAGCCAGAGTCAGTTCAGTTGTGTGAAAAATTCAGCAGTGAGTTTGTTTCGTCCAGGCTAGTAAGAGTGGTGGAGACACAAAAACGAGACTCAGTGTCAGTCAGGTGTTGATGTAATGTCTAGTTATTGGAGTGTATTTATATTTTGTTTATTTTGTTTGTTAATTTCCCCTGGCTCAGTTCGATTATTCTAAGTTAATGTTCTTGTATTGTGAGTGTTTTGTTTCTTTAAAAAGAAAAAAAAAAGGCTCACAGTGTGGAGGCTGCCATCTTGGGTCAGACCAACTACGCCGGCTGCGGGGGGTGGTGCAGAACGGCACGTCAAATGAACACATGCCGTGAAGGCATTGTTCGTGTATAATATCGATTGAGTCATCGGTTGTACTGCCTCGCAATTCCTGTAGGGCCCATGCTTATTGATATTGCAGTAAAGTGATATTTATTCAATAGCTGGAATGTTATAAAAGTTTTTATCGTGGTTGTCAGCCCGATTAACACCTACCCCCTGCTTGGTAGAGTCCGCGGACACCATGGCGCTCAGTGCCACCACCAGCTCGTGTCGGAGGCTCTTTCTGCTCCACGTCACGTTGAAAGGGGTGAAATGCGATGTCGGAGATCCCAGCAGCTGGACCTGTCGACTCGGAGGTCAGTGGTTTATTCGACGCGTAGCACAGACTGTGAGGGAAGTGCTGTGTGTGTGTGTGGGTAGTTAGACTCTGATAGCTGTTCGGGAGGTCACGGGTTCGAATCCCACCACCCCCGCTCGCTGTACTGGCTGGAAGGTACTTACCCTGAATTACTCCAGTAAAAATGGCCCAGCTGTAGGGTTAAGTAACTATAGCCTATAGGTAGCTCAAGGCAAGCCTCAGCTAAGCAGTTAATGTTGAAACAGTGTGTAAACAAGACACATGTCATCATGTGGAGTCCATCACTGATTTGTGAGCTTTTTCTTCTGCCACTTGCTTGTGAGTTGATGTTCTGTCTAATCTAGTCAGTGTCCTCTCTTTACTCTGTTTACTGTGCTCTAACTGGTGGCTCCAGCCTAACCTCTGTGACCACTGTCCCATCATCAGCACGGAGGCACCTGCTGTCAGAAGATGTCATTAAGCTGCAGGAGTTCCAGAGGAGGAAAGTGGCGCTGACCTTCAAGCACGGAGGAAAAGGTACGGAGTCGCACGGGGACGCGGTTCCCTGGCTCCTTAAGTCCACTTTTTAGCATCGCTGCTGGTATGATGCCATCATTGATGGTCCCCTCTGTTCTCGCTCACCCACTTCTGTGGTGTCACGGGTTCCAATCCCACCCCAGCTGCGGTACCCTTGAGGAAGGTACTTACCTGAGTGAAGTGGCTCCAGTAAAAATTACCCAGCTGCGTACGTGGGTGAATAATTGTAAGTACTTTAACATTGTAAGTCGCTTTGGAGGAAAGCGCCAGCTAAACGTAAAAGTAAATCTCTGGTGATACGATGAGTGAGCTCGAGCGATGAACATCGGCGCATCAAGTGGAAGGTAACAAACTAGGTTTGTTTAAGAGTCACATGTCTGCAGCCATGTCTCTTTCTCCTAATGTAATGAGCAAAAATACAATTTGTGGAGATGTACGTCGCTTTGGGCAAAAGCGTCTGCTAAATGAATAAATGTAAATGTAGTGTATCCAGCAGTGTAAGTCACCTTGGTGAAACAGGTGTGTGGGCTAGTAACACTACATAGTATCCATTGTAAGTTGCTTTGGAGAAAAGCGTCTGCTAAGTGAATAAATGTAAAAGTAAATCTCTGGTGATATGGTACCCCCTTCCCGGGAACCTGGACGGTGAGACAGTGGTGTGGATACCGAACAAGCTGTTAACGCTGGCTGTCAATCAGTTCTGGATCGATTCCCTTGAAAAGAACCATGACGTACCATAAACTGCATTATGCCATGTTTTATAAAGAACGCAAATCCACAAAGACTGAGCGGGGATTGAAGTCATGTCCTCTCACGCCACCCAGGTGTTGTGAAACAGCAGTGCTACTCGCTGTGCCATCGTGTTTCACACAAAAATTTCTTTCTTTGGCTTCTCCAAATAGATTAAACAATTAAAGGTGGCAGGAGGGGGATGGTGCAGTGGCGTGGTGGGTTTGGCCAGCGCCTGCTGTGTGGCAGGATTGGGGCTCAAGGCCCACTTGGGATGCCCCGTGGCAGACTGGCATCCCAGCCTGGGCATGCAGCCCCACACAGCTGGTCAAGGCCCTGGCCCGCCACAACCCTGCTTGGGATGAGCAGTTGTAGACGTTGCGTTGCACTGCACTCTTTCTGCACGTTTAATGGGCATAATTCTGCGCATTTCTATGAGATGTACTCACTTTGGAGAAAAGCATCTGCTAAATGAATAAATGTAAATATTATGGTGAAAGTGCCCAGGGCCAAATTGCAGCCCTGACTGATGGGGAAACGCCTGTCAAAGACTCATTTTTAGCTTCTTAGGTCTTAGCTGTATAAGGACCATCTGAGGCCTGTAGACAAAATTTAAAGTGAAAATGTCAAAGTGTGAAAACAGTGTGCAGTTCACCAGTAAACAGTGTAACTCCTACAGAAATGAGGATGAAAACAGTAGGCTTTGCAGCACTAAGTGTTGTATCTCATAGTTGTTATATAAGTTTTTTTTTTCTTTTTTTTTTTTTTTTTTTCTTCTCTCGCCACTCTTTGTGTTGCACATGGGAAAAGGGTTACTTGTGAGCACAAAGTGAGGTGGTGTTGCAAGCCATGTGAGCCAAGCCGTAGCACAGCCGACCATGTGTCCTCCTGATGGGATTTATCGGTTTGGTTTGTTTGGTCAGAGATGGCTCACCCTGCATTTGGTGCATTCACAGAAAGAAAACCCCGGTAGCTGGGGACGGAGTTTTAACCCCAGAGTAACTGGTACAAATTGCTGAAGTCTGGATAAGTGAATACTCACCTAACCAGGGCAGCTTGGAGCATAGTGGTTAGAGATGCTGAAGGTCACTGGTTCAAGTTTCACCCACTGCTGTGATACTTTTTAGTAAGGTGCCTGCCCTCAGTTGCTGAAGTAAAATTACCCAGATTTATAAGTGTGTTTATCAGTGTAAGTTACTTTGGAGAAAAGCTAAACGAATAACTGTAAATGTTCAAGTGGTGTCCGTATTGCAGGACATAGGTGTGTATCGTATGTGGTGGTAAAAATGGACGTTGTCCGTCGGTCTTCTTGATGTTTGAGTTTCCGTTGAATATGCAGTAAGGATGTTCATGTTTCGTCCCGATAAAATGTTAGTTGAGGCTGTCATTCGACAATACGTCTCTCTGAGGTTCCCTTCGCTAAATAAATGCCCTCTGCCCCCCTTTCAGGAGAATATGTACAAGCCTTCAAACACAAACTTGACCGAAATGAACGGATCTTGCGTGACGAATTAAAAGAGCTCCTTCATCTGTGTCAAACGCCAGAGGATATGGTCGTTGCGAAGGCTGCCATTTGTAGGTAAGTGTGTGAGATGCAGAAATTACTGAATTTTGGTTTCATAGGTCTTGTGTTGTATCTGAAGTGTGAATGTTAGAGTTCTTAAAGTATTTTCCCTGTACAGGTCACAGATGTGATGATTTAAAATGTTAAACAAAGGCTTAAACTGTGCTTCTTCAGTTGTTTGTGTCAGGTTTTGGCTGCAGTGAGGTAGTGTGTAACTGAAATGTTAGAGAGGGCTCATTTTAAAGAAGCACTAAAGTTTAGTTGTGGGGGAGTTGAACAGTGTTTTGAAAATAAGCAAAGCTGTAAAATGTTCAGTTTTTAACCACCAGATGTCATGATTTTTGGAAATGTAGAGCAGTGTTTCATGGCGTAGGCTTACGTTGTTTTTACCCTCTTTCTGAAATTAGAGAAAGAAATGTTTTTAACATGGCGCTATGTCTTGTTTTCACTCACCTCACTCTTAGCTGAAGTTGTTACTGAAAATGACAGCATTTACAGTTAATCTTTATCAGTACACATACAGTAATGAGAGTAGTTGCTGCATTACACTTGACTTGTTCTGTGTAGGGGGGTGCAGTGGGTTTGACCGGGTCCTGCTCTCCGGTGGGTCTGGGGTTCAAGACCTGCTTGGGGTGCCTTGTGACGGACTGGCGTCCCGTCCTGGGAGTGTCCCCTCCCCCTGCATCCTTGCGTCCTGCGTTGCTGGGTTAGGCTCCGGCTCACCGCGACCCCGCTTGGGACAAGTGGTTTCAGACAGTGTGTGTGTGTGTTCTGTGTAGTATCTGTATTATCTATATTAATATAATGTCAATGTTCCCCCGGTAAGGTATCATGAAGAAAATCAAAATGTGCCAAGAATGGACTTTAAGTTTGGACCCCTGTTTATGAGACTGTGCTATGAACTGAACATGGAGGAGATGGCAGCAGACACAATAAAGGACAAGGTGATGTCATGAGGATGTTTGTGTGTAGCACTGGAGTTTTTTTTTTTCTTCTTTTTCTTTTTCTTCCAGTCACTAGTGAAGGGCAATTATAGTTGCCACTATTTATCTTTTTAGGTTAAAGTATTTTCCAAAGCGTACATCTGCAATATTTTTCCCATAGCGGCAAATCTGACAAAGATATTTCTTTTTGGAGCTTCATAGTTCAGTGGTTCAATAGTTTGCCTTTTAAACTTGTTAAACAACAGGACTCTAACGTAAGGGAATTCTGTAATTGCATAAAAGCAAAAAACTGAACTAAATGCCCTCTTCCAGTTTTCATCAGTGGCACCTTTTTTAAAGGGAAACGAGCTCTCTTTTCTTGGATGAATAATTTTCCTGCCATTTTCTTCTGTTTATGTGATTAGTCTGCATCAGGGTCCTTATGCACGTCTGTTCTAAACTCATTCATTCTGTTCTGTTTCAGACTCTGAAGGGATTCTTCCCAGACTCAACATCCTTCAACATTGTCATGGATATGCTGTTTACAAAAGGACGCTACGAAAGTAAGCAATTCAAGGTTTCACTTAATCTACCCTGTTTTTCTTTGTAAAAATCGTTGATTCTTCTGGCTTAAATAGTAGGAGTTGTTTATGGTACTTTCAACTGTCAGACACTAGGAGCCAGATTTTTAAAATGGATTCTTGTTCTGATTTATTCCGTAATAAATTCATTGTCTTAGTGTTATATATGTGCTTATTAAGTAATAGTCAGTCAGATGTCTGACCATTTAAACTGGAAGCTTCAAAGGCAACTCTCCTTGGGTTTAAACCGTAATAATAATGCACTCATGCACATGTTCATTGCATGTGTGCTTTTGCATTTGTCTCCCCAGTACATCCTGTAATCCCTCCCTTAGGTCCAGCAGCTCACATAATTTACAAGGCAGCACACTGCACAGTGGTGTGACTGACTTGTAACCTTGAGGTTTTCACCCCAGGTGCAACAAGCAAGGTACTTAACCTGAGTTATTCCAGTGGTGTTTATAATCTATAATAACATAATGGTACCTCCAATTCCAGTGGCGTTAGAAGTCCTGACAGACATGAGAAGCCAGGGGGTGCTCTTTAACAAGCACAGCTACATCCTGGCCTTCGCTATCTGCTACAAGCTGGTAAGAAACAAGGGTTTGTGATTTAACTGCATGTTTTTTTTGCACTGTTGAAGGACTGTGACATGGTTCATTGGCAACGATGGGTTGAAGAGTGTCTTATTTGTTCTGTTCCTAAATTGACAGAACAGCCAGAGGTCATACAGGATCTGCACTACAATTCTTGAAGAGGCGCAGTTAAAAGGTCTTCTCGTTCCCAGACATGCCTACTGCTTTGCTGTGGCCCTTGCAATTAAACAGGTTGGTCCTCTCATTTCCAAGTGTGGGGCTCTTTGTGAGCTGCAGTCTTTGGATTTACTGTAAAATACAGTTGTACTGCTGTGTTTTAAAATTATAGGACTTCTTATTTGCAGGGGGACACTGAAAAGGCCAAATCTTTATACTCTCAAATCATGAGCACTAACAGGATAAGTCAGAATCTCCAAGTAAGGACCTGTCTGTGTTGTTGCGTGTATTTTGGTGGAATGTTGTATTCATGGATTGCTCGTTTTTGTTTTGAGACATAGGATCATGTATACACTTTACAGGTGGTAGTAATGAAGTGTTGAAATGTAACTCTGAACAGGAGATTCTGAAATGGTGACAGTATTTGTTCTTTGTATAGGTGTATGTGTTAGCCCTCAATGGAGCCTGGAACGATGTTCTCTCCATGCTGACGCAGGCCATGGACCCCAGGAGTCCATTTGTGAAGAAGCCAGAATTTTCCCAGGAAGTGGTAGGAGATCCGTGTTACTGAAAATGGGAGCAGTTTAGCACATTTGTACATCTTCCAGTCCAACCCTGCATTTCACCACTTGTGTTTTTGTTGCAATGGTCCATTTCAGAAAGCTGCTTTTCAAAAGTCATTGGCAAAGTAGTTGTCAAAGCTATGATGTCTGCTTGTGAGCTCCTCCTTTTGCAGTATTCAGCAAGCATCTGTGTCAGACTCTGACCTGTACTCGCTGCCACTGGTTCTAGGTGGATGCGGTACAGCGCTATGGTGAGCAGAACCCCTCCTTCCGGCACCGGGTCAAACAGGTCTTGGCACGTCTGCAGCAGTCAGGACAGGTGACATCCCTGACCCTTGATGAGATGCTGTGCTTCACGCCCAGTGACCAGGCCCGCCCATTCAGCAAGATGATGCAAACCAAGAATGTCTACAGGGCACCAGGAGCTCTGCAGTCTGCCCTCTTGTCTGAGTAGCCCTCTTGACCTTTCTGGAGGCCCCTGCATCCTATTAACTGTCCCTGCTAGCTGTCTACCGGTGTAGCTGTCTGGTCAGCCAGCAATGTCCTCCCTTGTCCTCTCCTCACGAGTGTTACAGCAGATGTCTGCATAACATGTTAGTGGCATCCCTAACTGGACAGGAGTACTTTCCGTGCCCTCAAGGACAGTGGACAAAATCCTTTGCAGCAGAGGAAGTGGCATTTTGCTGTATTTCTCAGTAGTAAAATTTTCAGCAAGATTTGTGAGAAATGGAGTTTGTACATTTTTGAGTTGCTGATATACAGTTCATGTTTTTTTGCACCATGATTGTGGCCCATATCTGTATTTTTATATGGAGGGACTTAATCTGGTATGGTTCACGAGTGATGGGCCTGATGTTGAAACTCATTATCACCAATAATCACAGTCATATTTATGTATCATTTTAAATGTGATCTCAATGACAGTGGTACTGCTGTGGATGTCAATAGGTGAATTTATAACTGGGATAAAACCCAGCATCCATTTGCACTTTAACGAAAGTTTTTGGTACAAGGGTGTGAAGATGAGCAATCCGCACAAATGCTTTTACATGTCTTCCCTTTGGGCCACATTGAATTGTGCAGAGCTGGAAAAAAAATTACCCATTAATCACTTGTTCTGCAATTAACATTTTCTGTGAAGGGCTGTGGATTTTATTTTCTTTAAAAAATAAAATAAACTAGGTTCCTTTTAAAGTACTTTTTGAACAAAATATTGGAGGAAGATGCTGTGTGTGTGTGTGTGTGTGTGTGTGTGTGTGTGTGTGTGTGTGTGTGTGTGTGTGTGTGTGAGAGAGAGAGAGCTTTTGGCAGAATAAGAATTGTACATCTGTGAGCGTGTGCAGCTCTCTGACATGGGAGGCAGGAGCACTGTGGAGAACTGCCAAAGAACAACATTCTATATAAAACAATTTCTTTCATTGTTGAACTCCTGAAAATATGTAAAGTTTTGTTCTTAAAAAAGGGCCCAGGAAGATTGTCTTTCTGGTAGAGACACACTTGGCAATGTATAATTTTAGTATGATTAAAGAAGAGCACTGCGCAATACCCACATGCGTTTTGTATTGTTAGGGTTTAAAGGTCAGTTTAAAAAAAAAAAAAAAAAAAAATGTATTTTCCATCACTGCAAATGAGAGCAGCTTCAGTTTGGTCTGTTCTTCAATTGGGAAAAAGAAAAACACATAAGAAATAAGGAAAAATATCAGTTCAAGGAGACAGTGCACAGGCACCAAATTTAAGATGTGTGACAGGAGTATGTGACAGTGTTGACTAATGTGCTTGGAACTGTCTTCATGGGAATAAACAGATGCGAGAAGTGGAAGAACTGAAAGGAACTGAAGTTTACCGTAAAAGAGGAAGACAACAGGAACTGTAGTCACTCAATATATGGCCATTATCAAAGCCAAATGAGACTTAAGGTGAGCATTTCCTGTTCTATGAAATGCTGTTATTTGGTTATTTGTGTTTTGTGTATTTATTTATAGGTATTGTATAGTGTTCCAGAAAGATGTAGAATAGTTACCTTTAGAGAAGTAGAAATGGTACTGAGAAGGACCTGAAGAGTTCAACCACATCTACTTTCTTTTGTCACCACAGAACACCTTTTCCCATCAGTGCAGCCGTTTATTGCAGCGCTTCTCTATTAACTCATCCAGGAGTTTCACTTCACACTACATCTGAGCACTGTTGCCTAATTTGACAGTAACCTTTTCTTATTCTTTTCTCAGCGTTTGTGTCGGAGGTGTGCAGAGCCCTGAGAGGATGATATTTTGGATAGTTATTAATGCCTTGGACAAACAGTTGAAGGGCAGAACAAGTGAACTCTTCTTAAAATTCAGATTTTAGATGGTGTTATGATCATATATTGTGTCGGCTTACATCTGCATTTTATTTATTTATTTATATTTATTTTAGCTAGCAGATGCTTTTCTCCAAAGCGACTTCCAATGAACTCTATGTAGTGTTATCAGCCAACACCCCTTATTCACCAAGGTGACTTACACTGCTAGATACACTACTTATAATGGGTCACTCATCCATAAATCAGTGGAACACACTCTTTCTGCATCACTCACACACTATGGGGGAACCTGAAGAGCATGTCTTTGGACTGTGGGAGGAAACCCACAGAGACCCAGGGAGAACATGCAAACTCCGCACAGACTGAGTGGGGATCGAACCCACGTCCTCTCGCACCATCCAGGCACTGTGAGACAGCAGCACTTTGGCTAAAGTACATTTTAATATTTTCTCTTGCAGAATAAGATCAAACTGAACTGAAAATTGTCTAAATCCAAAATGTAAACGTAGAAAAAACATCTGTTGGTAATACAGGATTGTTCTTCCATCATGCAAATTCCTATTCTAGGGGCAGAATTAATGAAAAAACTTTGCTAGACTTTATTTAGCACATAATGTATTGTCATCTCCAAAAACACAGGGACCAGTGCAATATTTTTCCCTTTTCACATCTGAAAGCACTGTGCTGCTCATTGTGTGAGTGTGCTGGTTCAGTCTATTTTCATACCAGTTATTTGTGAATGTCAATGTTGCTTAATTTTTTCCAAATAAAATTCACGTTCAAGAAAGTTTTGAGGCATCAAATGCCTATGACTTACCTGAAATAGGGTACACTAAAGCAGACGCAGAGAAAGACCTAATTTGTTGATACTCACTTGAATGCTTTGGATTAGGTTGTCTTTTGGTGCTTTTTCTGGTTCTCTTCCCCCCCCCAAGTATCTCATTACTGTCAAACCGCAAATTTGAAACAATAGTGACACTACTAAAGATGAACACAATAGCTTTGAGGTCATATGTCTGGGACACCTACAGGGGCCAAGGAGCTGTGTTTGAACAGGACTTGAAGGTTTTCAGGGAGACATTTTCACTCCCACTTCCTTTTCTTTGTGAAGAGGAACAAGGGAAGTGTGCTCATTTTTTAATTTTTTTTTTTCCTTTTCAGAAGAAGCAAAGTTCACAGGTTCCTAATCCTCTATTTTGGTGTGTTTGTCCACAAGTGAGGAAATGTCGCAGGTGACACGCAGCTCGGAGATATGCTCGAAGCCTGCGAGATGTGCGGCACCACGGGCGCTCACCTTTGTGGGTCCATGGGGTCTGTGGACCTCTCGCCTCACTTGCCACAACCGCGAGGAAAACGGCAGCTGCAAATGAGCAAGAAATGCTAGTTTCCGCAACAAAGGTGCAACGCGAACCCTTCTCCGTATTTTTAACACACAATTTAATTTGTCTCAGCCAATTTCTCAAATAGCAGCCCCTGTACAAGTGTATGCATGTTTGCCTTCTGCTGAAAATAAGGTAAAATAGAAGTGTTCCCCAATTATGTATATGACCCTTTGACCTCCTTATGCAGAGCAACAACCAAACAGTCCATTTGTGGGTGTGTGATATAATCTGGGTGGGTGACTCACAATATATAGGCAGCCTTTTCGTGCTTCCAGTGTGAGGCGAGAGTTAGAAAACTGACCCTGTGCACAAATCTATTTGCCCTGTGAACGCTTTTTCCCCTAAAGAAAAAGACCTGCGGCGGGACATTTCTCTCCCAGGAAAGCGCAGTTTTTCTCTCCTTTACAATTACAAACATACCGGGGCAGCAGGTACTGGGCTCTGGGTTCAGGTGTGGCTCATAGAGTGCGGAGTTTGCACGCTCTCCTCGTGTCTGTCTGTTTCATCTGGGTGCTCTGGTTTCCTCGCACAGTCAAAGATGTGTTTCAGGTGAATTGGTGACTCTGCATTGACCTTTGCGTGCATGTATGCAAGTGCGTTGCATAGCTGTGCTGTATAAATAATGAGCGGTAAGGAGTTTAATACCGTGTTTGTGACATTTTCTCTCTGGAGACGAGCATTTGCTGCTTTAAATAAGTCGATTTCAGTTAAACATGATTTTAACTGACAGGATGTGGCCTCTTCACTGCCACACCCCAGGTCACTAATACTGCGGGCTTATGATTGTATTCTGCATAGTGTTTTTTTTTTTTTTTTTGGTGATACAACTAGGTTTTTTTTTTTTTCTTTTTTTCTGGTCAAATTGATTATGACTCCTGAGTTTTTGCAGAAAATTGATGCCCTTCATTCTGGCGCTGATGGTCGAATCACCGCTTCTGTATTTTCATTATGCGTTCGCTCAGTCTAAAAGTCTGCTTTCTTTTCTCTATCAGTACAGATACATCCTGTTCCTAATGTCAAGTATTACAGATCATTGTTCTGGCAGGGAACAGAGGCTGTCCTGGATACCGCTTCCCCAGTATTGTAATATAAAAGTGATTTGCAAAAAATGTATTTCGGTGCAACAGCGCGTAGTTCTGTTGCCTCACGGCACTTGAGCTGCTTGGGTGCAGGTTCGAATCCAGCTCAGCTTGTGTGAGGAGCATGCATGTTTTCTCCATGAGTTTCATCCCACTGTCCAAATTTTGTGTGTGTGTGTGTGTGTGTGTGTGTGTGTGGCTATCCTGCAATGCACTGGTGTACCATCCAGGTTGTACCCCTCCTAGCCCAGTGCCTCCAGGATGGGCTCCGAACCACCACAACCCTGACAAGGACAAGTGGCTACGGCAAATGAGTGAGTAAAAACGTATTTTCATCCATTTGATCCAGGACATTCTACTTTAAACAGAGCGGGACAGTCATTTGTACAAATCATGATATTTATTAGCTCACAAGCAGGCATAATAAATTTGATCATTACATTAGAACATGTAGAAGCTAATTTGGTTTTCTGCTTTTTTGTTAACTATAGGCATGTTATCACAGACATTGCATTAAAAGAGGGATAAAATGCAAATCAACCTGAATTAGAAATTCTCTTTTTAATGAATTTGGAAAAAAAAAATAATACAATATTCAAATATAATATGAAAATAAAACCTTTTTAAAAGTACAAAACCAAACATTTTAAGCCAAAATATATTAATGTGCCTTAAATAGAAATGAACAGGTTAACATACACTTAATTTTTAGCTTTAGTAACGAAGTGAGAGAAATTAAATCGGGTGAATTACGTGCCTTAATTTCCGTATTATTTATGTAGCATTATTCTATCTTTCTACACAGCAACAGATCTGTCTTTAGGCTAATTTAAAGCAATGCAAATTTAACTTTAAAAAAAAAAAAAAAAAAAAACTACACATAAAATGAACGCACGTATTACGGGATACAGTACTAGCAAATAAACACTGCTTTTAAATTACTTTGACTATCAGTATGTTAACATGTCTGCACTCTAGGGTAAGTAAACAGTAATCACTGACATAATAATTCACAGCTGCTTTTTATAGATCAGGTTGATTCACAGCAAACGGCACGAAATTTCACTAAATTAACTCAGGTTTTTTTTTCTTCTTTTTCGCTTTCACAGCTTCTTTCTCAGTTCCTGTCAGAGCCGTCGATGCACTTCCCAGGAGAGCTGCACTCTCTAGAGCATCGCGTAAACGGGGACGCTTCCCCACCCGGGCGCTTGAGCTCTTTAGACTCTTCCCTTATCTTGGCTTCCCCACCCAAGTCATCCTTCTTGTCCTCGTCGCTGGCCTCTGTTTCGTTCAGCGCCGCCGCGCCCGGGCTCCCGCACTTGTAGGGGGGCGCCTCTTCTGAAAGGAAGGGGTGGTCGCTGGCAGGGTAGTCCTCCGGACTGTACTGGCTCATCCTGTAGAGGCTGTCATCGTCCTCCTCCTGGCACAGGCTGCCCTGAACGCTCTCCCCATCCGACTGGGACAAGCGGAACTTCTCCTTGCCCTTCTGAGAGAGGTCGAAAGGCTCGTCCTGGCTGAAATGGCCGATGACGCCGAGGCTGGAGTTCAAACGGAACCTCCCCTTCTGTTTGAATCCTAAATGGAGAGAACCATGCAGCGGGGATCCAGCTAAGCTTCGGATGGGTTTCGGGGTGCCATCTGTCTTTTTATCTGAAGCTTGCTTGTCATGGAAACAAAGAAAACCCTGACTTCTACCTCCCTTTTACCTAACCCTAACCTAAAACCTAGATTAGGAAATGCAGCACAATTCTAATATAAGCTTCCTGAGAAGCTTCCTAGATGTTACATTATCATTATCACATGGTATGGGTTTATTTGCCCTAAAATTCATCTTTCATCTGTCCTCCTCTTCATCCTCATCATACTGTGTCTCGCCCCCATTTACCCCTGTTGTAATGTCCAACACGGGCGAAGACTGAGTTCTTACCTCGTGCATGAAGTCCTCTTTCCATGATGCCGTGTTTGACTTTCATGTGCCTGGTCAAGTTGCCCTTCAGGGTGAATTTGCTGGGGCAGTAGAGGCACTTGAAAGGCTTGCTGTCTGAGTGCAGGTGCATGTGCCCCATCAGGTTGTGCATTCTGTTGAACTCCTTCCCGCAGAGCTGCGAAGAGGATGGACTTTCCTGTAAATAGTGCCTGCAGGACATGGCTCGCATATGTAGTTTGTAATACCTTATTAAACACGTCATCCTCTATTTGTGTGTTTCACAAACACTCATGGAGAATAGGAGGTTGAGGACATTTTGGATTGCTGCAAAATTGTGAAATTGTTTTAACATTCATCGTTCAGCAATAGAAGACTTAAGCATTGCATATTTACATAACAATATATACACACACACACACACACACACACACACACACACACACACTGGCTGAAGCCGCTTGTCCCAAGTGGGGTCGCGGCGAGCCGGAGCCTCACCCGGCAACACAGGGCGCAAGGCTGCAGGGGGAGGAGACACACCCAGGATGGGACACCAGGCCGTCACAGGGCACCCCAAGCGGGACTGGAACCCCAGATCTGCCGGAGAGCAGGACCCGGCCAAACCCGCTGTGCCACCCCCCCCCATCACAATATATATAACACCAACAAGTAATACTATACTAGTTTGATGTAATATATGGGTGGCGCAACGGGTTTGGCCAGGTCCTGCTCTCCGATGGGTCTGGGGTTCGAGTTCTTCTTGGGGTGACTGGCATCCTGTCCTGGGTGTGTCCCCTCCCCCTCTAGCCTTGCGCCCTGTGTTGCCGGGTTAGGCTTCGATTCGCGGCAACCCTGCTTGGGACAAGTGGTTTCAGATGGTGTGTGTGTGTGTGTGTGTGTGTGTGTGTGTGTGTGTGTGTGTGTGTACACATATATGTATATGTATATTTTTTTAATAATCCAATGAACACACACATTTTCAGAACCGCTTGTCCCAGACGGGGTCGCGGGGAACCGGAGCCTACCCGGTAACACAATTTTTGAAATACAGTTTCAGGCAACGAAGCCGAATGGTAATAGCAGTAAATTGTTAAATGCTGTGACCGGAAGCATTTTGTGCATTCTGGTGCATCCTTCCCCGGCGTAGATGCCGGGCCGGTGCCGAATGCCGCGAATGAGCAACCTCTGAGGCGAGAGGAAGCTCAATCCAGACAGGCTCGAGGAGCGCTGGAAAGCCACTCCTGCTGTCCTTCCTCTGCATTCTTTCTCACTAGGGTGTTCCTTTCCTTCAGGAGGAGAGAGGGACTGTAAACCGTCCGAAAAGGGCCGTGAGAAAACAGGAAGTGCTCCCCAAGCACGAGAGAAAGCGAGATGAAATCTATTTGCGTGCCTGTTCTCGGGGGACACGAGGGCCATTGTTACCAAGGCAGTTTGTGCAGCAATATCCTTCCTTTGGCCGAAGAGTCGCTCCGTGCCAAAATGCAGCTATCTGGTCATCGTCTTAACCCTCCCCCTGCAGGTCAGAGACCTTGCCCAAACCACCGGTTGTTTCGGTGTTGGGTGCTCACCTTCTGTCTCCTGCCTCATTTGTATTTACATCACATTCCATGTTTGTGTTCGGGTTTTCAATACCGGAGCTCACGCTGTTCAGAATGGCGTCACATCTGATTCGGAGCATGAGGAACATGGCAGATATGGGGGAGAAAGAGGCTATTACTATAACGCACCGTGTGGCTGTGGGCCACCCTTTTTCCTACAGGTAAAGGGGGAAGTAGAACATTTTCTTTCGCTTCCTCTACATCGCTTTCCCTCTAGATATTTCGGTGGTGCCTCAAACGTAGGCTCTTTTCTCGAGCCTTTGACCAACCTTGCACTTGTAGGGCTTGACGTCGGAGTGGACGATCATATGGGCCTTCAGCGTCTGCTTCTGCACGAAGCTCTTGAAGCAGAGGTGGCACTGATAGGCTCGGATGTTGGTGTGGATCAGGACGTGCCTCTTCATGTTGGCAAGCAGGGTGAACTCCCGTCCACAGATACGACACTTGTGCTCCTTCACCCCCTGAGAGACCATGTGTCGGCGAGGCAGGTTAATGCTTTAACTTGTTCCAGTAGAGGGTTCTCAAGCCTTCGCACATTTCCTTGACCGTGATTAAAACAGTGGCTCAAAATCTAACACACAATGATGCATTTTTGCTTAACAAGTCTTTGGGAAAACTATTAGAAGGGACTGAATATATAATATTGTTTAGCTTATCTCAATACATCATACTTTGGCTGATACTTTCAACTTAGATTCAACATACTGTAGATTCAACTTATTTTTGCAGATATCAATCTCAAAAAGTTGCCTCGGGGCATTTAACCGAGACTATAAATAGAAACACCACAAAGAAATGCAAGAACGAAGATGAGTAAAAACAGTTGAGATGCACATTTTAAGACTAGTGTCGGAGAAAAGCAGACAAGCGACACAAGCGAGGAAAGAAAACTTGTAATGCAAATAATGCAGAAAAACCTTTTGGGGTGCAAGGTCAGCTGTTTGCCCAGCCCTCCTGGCAACACTGTATGAATACAACCGGTGCATAAATATTACTGTTTCTGGAAGGGCCAGATCCTTTGGGCCCCATCCCATCTATCCATGTACACACAGCACGTCCGCATACCAAAAATAAAGGGCATCTAGCACTATCTTACCTTATGCGTGAGGGTGTGCTGCTTCAGGTGGTGCGACTGGATAAACTCCATGCCACATTCACTGCAGATGTAAGGCCTGATGTCCTTGTGCTTCATCATGTGGTTCTGCAGCTGGCTGGGGTACTGAAAGGTCTTCTGGCACTCAGTGCAGCTGTACTGCGTAGGGCCCCTGTGGGCAGCAAGATGCCGCTTCAGCTGCGCCAGGGTGGGGAAGTCCAGGCCGCACTCCACACACACGTTCTCCTGGCCCTTCTCGTGCTTCAGCTCGTGGGCGCGCAGCTCGCTGGGGTAGGCAAAGCCCCGGCCGCACACGCCGCAGCTGTGGGGCTTCACGTCGCTGTGCTGCATCATGTGCCGCTTCAGGTGACTGGTCTGCGTGAAGGCCTTGCGGCACACCTGGCACTTGTGCGGCCGCGCTCCCTGGTGCGTAAGCATGTGCGTGTGCAGGTGGCTCAGCTGCTTGAAAAGCTTGCCGCACAGGTTACAGCCATGAGGCTTAATGCCGCTGTGACCCAGGATGTGGGTGACCAGGTTGTACTTGGAGGTGTAAGATTTCTCACACATTCGGCACTGCCAGCGCTTCCGCTCTCCCCCCACGTCCACGTAGTAGCTGTCATCCACGTGGATGCTGGCCCCCAGCTTCTCGGTGCTGACTTGGGCTTCCTGACCGCCGACAGGGGCACCGCGGTTCCCGCTCAGGGCCTCGCTTTGATAGAAACTGCGCGGGGGGAGATGCATGGCAGGCCCCGGTATGTAGAATGGAAAGGGGATCAGGCTGGGGTGGAGCGCTGGGAAGAACGGTGAGCCAGGGGACATTAGAATATGGGAGGGGGGGGGCCACACTCCATCGGGGCTGACTGGTTCCTGCTTCACTCGCTTAGTGTCAAATTGGTTCAGGTTCCTGAAGTGCTTAAATCGGTTCAGGTCAATCATGTGGGGGCTGTACTTTGGCAGATGTGCTGTACTGGCTTGAGGGAGGGGGTACATGGGGCGGGGGAGGTCTCCGCTGCGAGAATCGTCAGGGGATTCTACCTCCTGATGTCTTGGTTTGAAAGCAGACACCTTTGGCATCCAAGAGCCTCCCTCTACTGTGCGCTTGAAATGGTCATAACCCAGAAGGAACTGGGGCCTGAACGGGGGGAGGCCGCTGCCGAGAGCGTCTTCCGCAGAGCCAAAACTCCGGGGTTTACAGGAAAACAGCAGAGGCTTTATGCAAGATCTGACTGTCTTCAGATCGCCTCCGAAGGGGATCCTGTCCTGCATGATCTTAGCTATATTCGTCTCCATCGTTTGCCTTAAAACACGGAAAAAAAGTCACATATTACTTTGTCTCTCGGTGGTCCTTTAATTTATTGATTGACAGATCACAGTAACAATTGTGTAATCACAGTGTAATAGGAAGCCTGAACCGTAACATCATCTGTAAATATTTTTGTCCACACTACGGTTGTCCAGTCTACCCCATATGGCCTCCAGATATCAGCAGAAAACAAGCCTCTTGAGATGCGTTTTATGTATGTATGCAGAAAAAGAAATGCCTTCTTTATCCAGACATAAAAGGCATCTCAAGAGGCTTTTGTAGCTGCCTCCACGTGCATGCTCTCAAGTATAGTGACATGGGTCGGGGAGGAGGTGCGGGAGTGAAGGTGAGACAGGAACAGGCGACGTATCATTTGCTAAAAAGAACCACACTTCTGTTGTGAGCTAGCCAACCAGACGCACTGAGTCATAACAGCCCAGAGGTGGCTGCTCACTTTCTTTTCCACAGCCCCTCAGAACTTCTCCAATCCATCCACAGACAGGATCTGCTGACAAGCGCTCTGACCAACACGCATCGAAAAAAGGGAAGTAAACCGAGATAAGCTCACCTCTCTTTACCTCTCTCCGTCCATAACGGCCCCAACCTGTTTTTCGCTTCTCCATGGGAAACTACCTATTTGTCATTTCATTTAGATGAAGGACTGAACATTTCTCTGTTTTTATGCTCTTGCGATTTCAGATCAATGCTTTGCATTAGTTTGCTGTCTTTAAGGAAAACAGAAGTGCATCTTACACCGAGCACACTCCTCCACTTACTGGTTCCAAGAGGAATAACTACGCAATGCCATTATGTGAAATTTGGTGATGCGAGCAGAGGTGAGAGCGATCACTGGGAGGATTGGCAGATCTAAGTGTCATAAAAGGATGATGAAAAAGGAAAAAAAAAAATTGGGAATGACTTGTGTTCATTGGGACACTGCACTCATGGATTCCATTTTTATTCTGGTAGGATCTGGGCTAGTCATAGTTCTTTTTGTCTGATAAACATACTGTATTACTTCAATGTCACATTAGGCCATTATGAGTCTAGGTTTTATATTTTAAATTAATAGTTGTCTTTCATCTGCAGTGACCTGTGACATGGAGAAAGTAAATGGTGTTGACTTCTGTCACTAAGTGCTCCCGTTAACAAAATGTGTACTGCAGCATTCACGCCAATGGCAATAGAAACTTTACATATTTGTTGTAATAGTTGACTTATTCATGGTCATATGAAGAAACAAAATGCTGGCTGCAGGCCAGACTCTATAAAAACATCTTTTAGTCCACTACAAATGAAAGTAGGAAAAAAGGGATAGAGTATTTGTCAAAGCTGGCAGAATTCCATGTCTTGTAAGCCAAAAAAACTTCTATTTTTATTTGCTTCTTGAATATACAGACTGCTTATTCAATACATTCATTCAGATACTAACAAATGAAAACAAAAGATTCTATAGTCTCTAAACAATTTCAGATACATAAATGTAGTTTTTCGTTTCACCAAGCAATTCAAGTAGGAAACTTTGTTATTTATATTAGCTCAAGAATTACTGTACATTTATGTAAATTTATTCATAACAATATACAGTATATAATCAGAATTAAGTGTAACGCTGAACATTTCATTTGCAGAACAATTAGTGCTCAATATGATAAAAATTATTAAAATATGCAATATGACAAATAATCTGCATAAAGAAGAACAGGAAGGCCTTCAACTGTGAAATACAATGAAAGCATTGGGGGTTTTTTTTCCCTTGGAGAGATGGATGGATCTCTTAAAGCAAAGAATTTCCAAGAGTCTGAACATGTCTAAAAAACTGAACAGAACGAAGAATTATTTTGCCCTTCATCTGAATTTTTTTTCATTTTGGGGCAATATGGTATTTAGTGTGTTTTACCTCCAAAGCTAATTAAAACTGGAGATTCAAAGATTTCTCTAACAATCTGTAAGAGTGGTAAATAAAGATTTTAACAATTCTTACTTGCAGTAATTATCCACCATACAGGATATTCATGCACCTGGACTATAAACACGTACTGGATGATGATGTGAAAGTGCATTATTTTGCTGTCATGTTTTTGCAGTGCATTTTGTCTATATAATCCCATTGTTACCTTGTATACAGTATGCATACTGTAAATATTCAAAGATGTTAAAAACTGCAAAGTGAAAAACTGAATAAATGTATTTGAAGTATAGTGACTACAAACTGAAATTATATTTGGTCTTATTTCAGCAAACTCTGAATAATTCTCATAATAGTCCTGCTCAGACCTATCCCGAGAGTTATAACTGACCTTTATCCTTTAACGTCTCCCTTTCACTAAATTCACTCTTCTTCCTCCTTTTCCTCCTTTCCACTTTCGAGAAGACACAGATTAATGCATACTTCTTAAACAATGTTGGTGCAATTAATCTAAAAACAAAGAATGTCACTGAAGGGCCAAATAATGTGCATTAGGCTACAGAAAATAACAAAATATGAACAGAATGTAAGTTTATGCACATCTCCAAATTCCTCTGTTTTGTTCTGCATGCAGCCGTTTACCTGCGTGCAAAATAACCTTGGGCTTATGTTTTATATACTTGCCTTTGACTGAAAAAGAAAAATTTTATAATGGAATTTAGCCAGTGACTTTTAACAAAAACCTACTTTGAAGCTACATAACTATGATTTTATTCTGTCTAGAATCAGATTAGACTCAAATTAGACTGTTTATTTGAACCCATGTAGGCACAGCCAAGAGAGCAACAGCATACATGTCATACTCCTTTCCCAGTAACACACATGGCAGAGGCACCCCATCAACTCACCTCGGCCGCTGCCCCGTCACCCGTGCGCGCGTACCTGTCGCTGCAGCTCGCACCCCTGACAGTGAGCCCGCCAGCCCTCGGAGCACGTTTGAAGTGGCCCGAGAAAGAGAACAGGAACAATCGCTTTGTTCTCATTTTTCAGATGAGTACCTTTGGAAAGAAGGAAGGAAGGGAGGGGGAGAGGAAGTCAACAACCCAGTGCCTTCCTGCAGAAAAATAAGGAAACTCCAGATAGACATCTCCACTTCTCTTCGAAATGCAGATGTAGAATCCTTCAGGAAAAAGAAACGGGCCATTGGTTGGAATGATACTTTTCACTTTATTCAGTTTTTACAATCGGCAATGGCGTCAACTTGCTGTTGAGGCATGGCATGAGTTTGGTTTTGTGTGCGTGTAATTGTCTCCCTGGGACTGCAGCACGGACTTGAGCAGACATTTGTGTCACAGTACTGAAACTGAAAACTGTTGCCTTAATGGGGAAAGGCTGGTTTTTACTTACCTGTGCTCAGCAGGTGTGTCTGGCCAGTCACTGGTGGACATCTTTGAATAGGTCGGTCGGTAATGCAATGTCCTCTCTTCAGTTTCAAACAATGAAAGGACAGAATTCAGTATTCCCACACACACGTGACACCTCTTCTTTGCTGTTCACCATTGCACTGCTTCAAGGTTTGTAAAATATCCTGGCTGAAATATTGATCTGTAAATTATATAAAACAAAATTACAGAACAGACTATATAATCCCAATTACTGAGACAAGTGTGGAGTACTAAATTTAGAAAATCTGTCCTAAAAACAAATGAATGGGTGCCATAATATTAGCAGTGCTAGTGGAAATGCTGATGATGATGGTGATAATAATAATAATAATAATAATAATCTGGCATCAAATTCTAAACATATCTGAAAATATTATTGTGCACTATACCTGAGCCTCGCTTTCTATTGCACACAAGTCTGAAGTTTACCTGTGCACTACTGGAGGCTCTGTAGTGACATCTATTGTTCGTGCTGCAGTGGGAAGCAATTAGCTATGAACAATATTACCGAAAAACCTAGAAGATTCATTAAACTTTGACTTTGGTTGAATTCAGGAAAAATAAATACAATCGCTGCTTCATTCAGCAGTAACTGCCTATTATGCGAGGATAGGCAGAATGCTTCCTTCAGCTTTTGGTGTTACGTTAAGTTCTTGTTATTACGGACATTTACCAAGTTCGCCTTCTATGTTTGTTAATGTATGTAGTGTTCATAATTGTATTGAAACGAGTTGCTGGGGATGGCTGTGTTGTATATTCATTGTTGATATTTCACTGTAAGAATGCTTGTTGGTATTGTTTTTGTTCTCCTTTGGTTCTTTGTGTGCTAGAAACTTCTGAATTGCTCTCTGCCCTGCAGTCTTAAAAAGACAGATGTAAGCATTGCATGTGATCACTTCTTGGTGCAGTGCTTGTGATTTTAGCTGAGGGCACAATGGAATCTAATGTATGACCAATATCTTGGCCTCTGCTGCCATGGGATGACGTTCTGTCTTCTCGCAAGTTTTTATTTTACTTGGACATCTGATCTAGCATATGGTGCAGCCCTTGAAGATCTCCATCCACTTCCAGCGGTGAAACCAGGAGATAAAGGCTGCTGAGACTCACCGGAGAAGTGTAGGGTGACCACGGACCATCCAGTCTGGCTCATCTAGTCCACTGAATCATTGAGGAACATTCCTAAAAGAGCAGTCATGACAATCCATGTCTTAATCCCCTTTGTGTTGGTAGATATGATGCGAATTTTTTGATGGAAGTTTGTCAATGTGTTCCAGGCTACAAAGACCAAAGGGACAAACTAGTCATTTCCAACATGCACAGACATTGTCTGGTCCATCTGCATTCTGACCCTGTGGGTCCAGATGGGTTCCGTCACCCCCCCTGAATACTTTGCCTTGTGTGATGCAAAAGACTATCCATTTTTATCAGGAACAACCTCCTCCCTGTCATGCATGTCTGAGCCAGGGAATCTCAAGGAAGAACTGCAAGGATGTGCAACGCCAGCAGCTGGTCATCTGGTTAAGACTTGTGCAAGATTTCATCAGTAAACCTAATGCAGAGGAGGAGACTACCTCTCTTACAGATGCCCTTGTGTAAGCCATCCTATGCAGAAATGGTCTCGCCTAGTGTGGCTTCAGCGTGGAACTGTGTGAGGACTCTAGTAATGAGCATTGGCCTTGGACATAAGGACATGCAGTGTAGGGAGAGGTAAAAGATAGTCTGACTGTTGCTAGTGTTGGCTGGTCATCCTCACCTGGTACTCTTGAGGGATCCCAAGACAAAGAGAACTTAGGCACAGATGAACATATCGACAACAGGTAACAACCTGCTTCTTACAAGTCATTATACTTAACTGCTATAATATCAATTGTTGTACAGCCTTGAAATACCGCAGATCATGACCATCGCATATCATGTGCTATAATACTGTAGCGTGCTCGGTTCGGAGGGGCTAAGAAAGACTCACAGACACCGTTCATGATTATGAACACTAATTGCAACACCAACACACAGCAAGAGCCATTAGCATGAAGTGAAGAAAATAATGCTGTTGATCCAAGGACCCCTTTTATATTTATTCATTTTGCAGACACTTCTCTCCAAAGGGACTTACAATGTTAAGATTGGAATTATCATAAGCTTACAATTATCTGCCCGTTTATACACGTGGGTAATTTTACCAGAGCAACTTAGGGTAGGGTACCTTGCTCAAGGGTACTATAGCCACAGGCAGAGATCAAATCTACAACCTTTAAATCCAAAAGCAGTAGGCTAGCTCAAACTGCTATACTAGCATCTGTCCTCCTTTTCCTAAAGAACCTGCACCTCAAGCCAAACTTCTCTAGCTATTTCACACCTCTGAGACTTCTGCTTTTCCTGACACTGCCCAACATACTCACCCATTACATTCCCCATTAGTCCCCACAGCGGTTGAACACAATTCCATTTTACCCACAATTCAACGATTTACAAGAAACCCATTTTTCCCGCTCAAACGTAAGTCTGCCAGTAACGCGAGTCGTTTCAATACAATTGTGGCAAGAAAATACAATAAAAAGGAATAAATATAGTTAGTACCCGATTTAGAAGGTTTCGATTAAGTAACACTTTGCCAATATAAACTTTCAAGAGAAGTTTTTGGTATTTATTTTTTTATCAAACGCGCTAGAATGCCAATTCGTATCTCGCGCCAGCCGATGGCGATGCAGAAACCCTGTTACGTGCCTTCATTTCCATTCATATTTATACATTCGGCAAACGCTTTTCTCCAGAGCAACATGCGGTTCGGAGTAATGCGGTGTTCCTGTCATTTTTAGGTGCAACGCTCTCGGTCCATCCCATGAATGTATTATTTTTCTAATTGGATATCACGGTAATCTGACGGAAGTTTGAAGTCCCCGGTTTACCTGAGCGGTACAAAAGGCTCGACAGCGACCTCTAGTGGGAACACTGCGGTGGAACGCTTTCAGTGCGTAGGGACAATACTAACTAGAAACAAAGCAAAATTTGTTAACGGCAAACAAATGAAAAAGCTGATTCAGCCGTAATATCCTATAGCTCGTTTCACTCTGTATTTTAGCTACAAAACATTCACTACTTTCCTATAAAGGGCAGTACAAACACACGACATTGCATGGAAATGTACCTGTACTGAGGATCAAACATACATGCAGAGAATTATATTTACATTTATTCATTTAGCAGATGTTTTTCTCCAAAGCAACGTACATCTCATAGAAAAATACAATTTGTGCATTACGTTAGGAGAAAGCGAGATATATATAGATGCAGACATGTGATTCTTAAGTTACTTTTTTATTTCCACCATAGTGGGAATTCTAAGATTGTGTATTTTAATGTCATTGAGCCAACAGCTACTTCTTCAGTATGTCATGTAACAGACCTTTGATTTGATATAAGCTTATATTTACTTATTATTTACTAAACGAGAAAGAAACCCTCAAGGGTAAAATAGCAAATGCGTCCTAGGCAACTTACAGTGACTCGAAATTGTTCATGTTACATTGCTTTGCTGTATAAACGGATGAATAAACGTTGTATAGCGTGTTTCCAGCATCCTGAGTCACGTTAGACAAATATGTGAGCTAAACACTAGTTAATAGTCATTGCATATCACTCTGGCTAAAAGTGTTAAAAGAAACTACTGCACTACCTGGTACTCCGTATCGTACAAGGTTTACTTTTGTCTCACCGTGGACAGATGTGGTTGTATTTAGAATTGAAATAAAAATTGTTTATTTTCAAGTATCAGCATCAAAGAGTGTCGATAGAAAACTGACTTTACCTGTAATGACAGGAATACAAAGGTGCAGCAATGTAAAATTCAGGGTAAATGCTGTACGGGGGAGAATTACTTCTTTATTGTTTCTTTCTTTTTTAAATTCGCAGACCCACAAAGCTGATAATCCACAAACATAGAATAAAGACAATACAAGGAATAAAATGATCACACAGAACATTTTATTACATTTTGTGAAAAAAAAACTATTGCACAGTATCTTTGCATTTCAGAACAGTACCGCTAATGAATAAACATATAATGCAGACCTGTGTTTTTTTTAAATATTATGTGTTTCTCATTCTCTTCTTTCATTCTCAGTAATTTGTCAAATGCAGAGTTGTGGTGATCACAGAGACTCAGATCAGGGTACAGCCTGGGTGGAACACACACAACAATCAATTTAGAGTCACAAATTCACATGCAACACATCTTCTGGCTGCGGGAGGAAACTGCAGCACCTTAAGGAAACACACATTAACATGGAGAAAACATGCAAACTATAGAAACTGAACCAACTTCACTTTTAATTACATGTTATGGCACCAAAAATGGCCCACATAAGAGACAAAATTCCTGCCTATATCAAGTCAAAGGTCTGTTACATGAACATACGAGAAGTCAACTTCCTAGTCCAATGACTCACTTTTCTTAAAAAAAAAAAAAAATAATAATTTGTTGCTCTTTGCTAACTGCTCTCTCCAATATCTGGGAGTTTCTCAATGCTTGATTGATGTGAGAGGGGATCCATCATAGTTTTGATCACTTCTGATTTTTCCATGACAAACTCCTGTGGACACATGTTGTGATGTTTCTGAGGCTAACAATGTAACTAATGAATCACAGACTAAAAGTAGTCTATATTACACTTCTTTTACATTCAAGACAGTGTCTAACACTTGAGGTTGTTTTTTTTTTTTTTTACCTTTATCATATCCAGCTTGGTTAATGGGTCCAAGTCCTTCAATGGGCCAAAACGCTTCATATGGCACTGCTCACCCAGATTACTGACTGCTGTCAACAGTCTCTCCATCTCCTCGGTCTAGAAGTGTTAAAAAAAAAAAAAATACAAATGGAATATTACTTAATGCATGCAAACCAGAAATCTGTCACAGTACGGAAACAGAATCACACGAGTCATTTAAATATCATCTCCTAACCATGAATTTGAGCACCCAGCAACGTTCCACAGTTTAACAGAGTCTAGAAGCTCACAAGAAGCATGACAATAAGACTGCAATATAACATCAGGTGTATTCTGACCCTATCCCTCGACTGTCCCTGGAGCATCAGCAGTTTCATCTCCTGCCCTTTATTGCTCTCTTTAATCCTGTGCAATTCGGTCCGCAGCTCTGACAGTGTCATTTCGGACATCTGCAAGACAATTTGGTGCACATAATTCACACCTGTGGTCCCTCTGGCACTCTCCTGTTATATGATCACTGCCGAGACAGTGATTATAGACCATTTAATTGACCTGTTAAAGGGCACAGCCTAAATTAACCCATTTCACCATCTCAGCTGGATCAATAAGTTCTTAATTAGAAGTACCATTTTAAATATTCTTTTTTTAAAACAGCATTAATCTGGATATTTTAATAGCTAGTGTTTGTAAATAGGTAATGAAGCAACAACAGGAAATGGTAGAGTCAAATTTGCATCTATAAACTGAATGAGACATACCTTTCAAAGAAATACTCATAACTCATTTTAAAAGTGCACTGTCCTTTCATTGCTGGCATAATGCACTACGTACAAATATCTTTGCTTGCAAAATACTGCAAAATGGGTAATGAGTGCCATGCTGTAAAGTGTAAATGCATTGTGAAAGCCATGCCAGCTGTAGGCCTCACCAGCCTGTAAGCCTCATGCTCCCGCCTGAGCGTCTCCACAGCATGTTTTTTCCTTTGCAACTTCTCTATCAGGGTCTCCAGTCGCGTCATTAGGTCGATGTAGGCAATGGACATGGTCTCATGTCGGCGTATGACAAGCTTGACCAGCGAGTCCACTCCATGTTCCAGAAAATCTGCGGAAGGGGGCAAAATAAGGCAAAGGTTATTTTACAGCATTTTCCTTCAAAGTGCATATTTCTATTTACGTTTCTTCTTTTGCGGTAAAAGATTACCGATTACCAACTTCACCAAAGAGAACTTTCAAAGACTTACTCTCAGGAAGCAGATCTGAAACCTTGCATAAATAATCTTCATATATCTTGTACTTGGACACCTTGTTCTTCAAGTGCGTTTTCCTGGGTGAGTTCACAAGATGATTAAACACTTGGAACACAGTGTTATGTGCCGATAACAAATGGCATTTGATGCCACCTGTAGGGCCAGTGCAGTCATTTAGTGCATTAAAGCTACCAGGAGTGTGCACAGTAGGCTCATTTAGCAGGTTTTTATGCAAAAAGGGAGCCGCGCTGTTCAATCTGTATATAAGATGTCCTCTGTGGTTCACTCACCTGACTTCCACATGCTCCAGCTGCTGTGTGAGCTCTTCTAGCTCCATCTGCAGTTTATTTTGCACCCTTTCCAGCTGCTTGATCAGAGTCTGCTGCTCCATTGCCTTCAGCTTCAGGTCTGATTTCTATAGAGCCAAAGAAAGAGCATCCATCTCAAGCAACAGCCAGGAGAAACACTTGGAAAAGACTCCATTTATGGAGACTCACCTCTTGCTGCCGGAGTCGAAGATGAGCTCTGCTGCCCTCCAGGGCCCTCATGCGATCCTTGAATTCCTGCTTCTTAAGGACCAGCCGCTTCTCCATTCTATCAACCTCAACCTCCGTCTTAAGCACCCGGGTGCTTTGCAGAGAGTGCCCTTCACTGTCATGGACTCCGCTGGAATCCTGGGTGTACAATGTAAGCAGGGTCATGCCCACAAAAAAAATGGGTCATTAGTTCAAATGTGTCACCAATCATGAGTTGGTCTTAAAGGCTAAGAACACTGGGGTTTATAGTGTCCCACAACTTGACCACATTCAGGTAAGAACAATATACAAGGAAAATTATTCCAATAACATTACGCATTGTGAATGTGTGGTTGGCATTTGGCAGCACTTGTTAATGGGAAAATAGCCCCACTACTCATATTAATGTAAGGCTTTTCTCATCCCCCTGTACTTTGAAAACAGTTACTCACTTATAGGTCTGTGACTTTGCTTGCATAACTGACCGATGCGTTGTGAAGGATGTGCCAGATGCGGAGTACACCAAATAAAAAAACAATAAGATTAATTTTTCGTGATAAATTCCGGTAAATGTCTATGTTAATTGCTACATGCTAATTGGATCATCCGCAGTCACAAAAAATCTTTTAAATTATTACCTATTCCCTCAAGCTATAAAAGAAGTATCAGATGTTATTTTATTCATTATTCTGCATTGTCTTTTACAGTTGTGGAATAAATAAGGGTTATAGAGTCGTAGCACGGAAAAGGATGGTATGCCCCCTCCAGGTAAGGGGAGAGTTTTTGCCCCAGGTGGAGGAGTTCAAGTATCTTGGGGTCTTGTTCATGAGTGAGGGACGAACGGAGCGTGAGATCGGCCACAGACTGGGAGCAGTGGCAGCAGTAGGGCGGTCGCTGTACCGGACTGTAGTGGCGAAGGGGGAGCTGAGCCATAAGGTGAAGCTATCCATTTACTGGTCGATCTACGTCCCTACCCTCACCTATGGTCATGAACTCTGGGTAATGACCGAAAGAATAAGCTCGCGGATACAAAGGGCCGAAATGAGTTTTCTCCGCAGGGTGCTGGGACTCACTCTCCGTGACAGGGTGAGGAGTTCGGCCATCTGGGAGGAACTCAGAGTAGAGCCTCTACTCCTTCGCATTGAGAGGAGCCAGTTAAGGTGGTTCAGGCATCTGATAAGGATGCCCCCTGGGCGCCTCCCTTTGGAGGGATACCAGGCACGGCCAACTGGGACGAGGCCCGGAGGTCGGCCCAGGACCCGCTGGAGGAATTATATCTCACAGTTGGCCTGGGAACGGCTGGGGGATCCCCCAGGTTGAGCTGAAGGAAGTTGCGGGGGACAGGGGCGGCTGGGCCTCTCTGCTCTCCCTGCTGCCACCGCGACCCTTTTAGGACAAGCGGGACAGAAGATGGATGGATGGATGGATGGAGTTGTAGCACAATGGAAAATGTATCATTCATTCTCATTGGGCTAGTTGTATGCGGTGCAGTCAATAACTTACAAGACTGGCATCTTACTTAGAATAACTTCTACGTGCTGATGTTTTAGGCAGCGCCACAAGACGGCTAGTCTTGGAATTTACTGACCGCACCCCATACGGTACGTGCAGTGAACTAGAATAGAGTAGAAGAGCAAAGTGGCCACCCGGTGCCTCCACCTGTACTCTTACCTCGGAGTTAACTGGAATATTCTTGACACTTTCAGGCTCCCCTTTTCTGTCACACAGGAACAAGAAATATTAAGTTACGGCTTTAAACTTCTTCATAGAGTAAACCAGATTCCTCAATATCTGCCCACACAGCACGGGAGGGGGGGAAAAGACACAACGAATCGTACCTTGCCTGCTGACTCGACAAAACAGAATTTTTCGGAAATATGTTTTTTACTATATTTTGTACGTTTAGGTTAAATCGGGAGGTGGAAACGTCCTTTATTGGAGGTAGATGAAGATTTTCCATTTTCACCATTAAATAAATAAATAAAAAAACCGGGGGCGTTAGTTCAGCACCAGACTAAACACACCGCCTTGTCCCTTTCGCGGCCCGACCGTGAAATAACGTTGCCAGGGAAAAGCCTAAACAACGGAAGTCACGTGCGAACCATCGTCATCGCAACTTGTCGGGACGCGCGCTGCTCACGTGTTCCGCTGTACGGCGGGCCCAGGAGCGACGTTCTCCTGTTCGCACCGACGATCTTTTCCCTTTCCCGCGATTATGTGCACTACTCACAATAAAATGATATGGGAATAATAATATCTTAGAGTAATGTTTCCCCATAAATGGTTGTGTAGGTATTGAGTCATTTTTAACTGAACTTCACTCAATCGATTGAAATGTTTCCTTACGGAAATGGGGGAAGCGTCTCCAGTTACCGCGCCCACCGACGGATTTAATGATGAAAATTGTGTTCAAATACCGGGGCAAGTGTGTAAACAAATGTAAAGTGGTTACAGCTGTCATGCAATTTTAAGTAAACGCAGATACGCACACTGACTGAAAGCGCTTGTCCAGAGCGGGGTCACGGCGAACCGGAGTCTAACCCGGCAACACAGGGCGTAAGGCTGGAGGGGGGAGGTGACGCACGTTTACCACAGTAAATGCCCTGGTTTTTATCACTCGCTGAATTGTAGCTAGTAACCTTTGCCTTCTGTAAAGCACAAAAACATACAAAAATATCTTACACCTAAGCTATAGAAATAAACCCACTAATAAATTACAGCAAGTAGAGCTTTTGGAATTTGACATTTTGAACAAGGATAATAATTTCAATAATAGTTTCATATTTTATTGTGGGGGCGCGGTGGCGCAGTGGGTTGGCCCACGGTCCTGCTCTCCAGTGGGTCTGGGGTTCGAGTCCCGCTTGGGGTGCCTTGCGATGGACTGGCGTCCCGTCCTGGGTGTGTCCCCTCCCCCTCCGGCCTTATACCCTGTGTTACCGGGTTGGCTCCGTGACCCCATATGGGACGAGTGGTTCAGAAAATGTGTGTGTATTTTATTGTAAATATTTTATAGTTCATGCATATTTTTCAAGTACACTTCTTAAAAGCACACCAAAAGTTTTATTAATGTTCATTAATGCATGCACTCGCATTTATCACTTTGAGCAAATATTTAGGTGGACAAGACACGGCATGCTTAACAGGTGTTTCGACATATTAGTCCTCACTTCACTTACACTGTTAGTCATTACATCACAGATTATCAGGCTGTGCAAATTTAAGTTCTTAAACAACAATGTGGAAAAAACAGCAACGTAAAATCACATTGATTCATTTTGTGAGACAAGAAACAAAGTATTTGGATTATGTTCTCTAGTACAAAGATGCATGTACTTTTTCAATATTTTTTATAGAACAGAATTTATGTGTTTTATATTCATCTAATGCATGAATATGTAGTAGCTGACAAACCACAGAGACACATTGTCTGAAACCGCTTGTCCAAATGGGGTCGTGGCGAGCCGGAGCCTAACCTGGCAACGCAGGGCGTAAGTCTGGAGGGGGAGGGGACACCCTCAGGATGGGATGCCAGTCAGTCGCAAGCAAGTGGGGCTCGAACCCCAAACCTACAAGACAGCTGGACCTGGACAAACCCGCTGCGCCACTGCACCAAACCCTCCCCGGCAATCCAACAGTGAAAAAAGACACAGTAATTCATCCATCTTTATATTCTCCTGATCCACAGTAAGTCAAGGAATGGCATCTGACATGTGTGCACTGACATCTTTGCTTTGTGTCCAGCAGGGAGGTCCTCCTGCGGAGTGCCCTGTGAAAGGCAGCTTCTGGGTATGGACGTGCTGGGGCCAGAGCCAGTGCATCGCTCTAAACACTGCCCCAGGCGCCAGCTGTTGCATTCCAGGACGGTTTCATGACTTGCTACTTATACTTTGTGCCTCAGGAAATGGATCTCACTGCGTCCTTTCGCAATTTGTATTTCAGCACTCAGAGTATGTCACTTGTAAGTGAATTATCACACTGTGTTCACCTGTCAGCTTTTTATTGTACTGGATAATCTGAGGGCTTTTGTATGTCAGTTACACTTGTTACTTTATCATTGTCTTAGCCTCTTGCCCGTCTCTCGTTACGAAATGCGCCATTTTAATGTAAACCAGACGGAAATATACTTCTTATTGATTGCGCTTCTTCGACTGCTGTAAGGGTAACGTTACGGTAAAGTATAAGTTAAGTTTTTAGAACAACATGGAATTTGTTAAAAAGGTGTGCTGTGAAAAACAACCTATGGGGATTCTTTCAATATTTTAATATACAAAATTTATTTTGTATATTAAAATACACAATAAAGTAAGTATAAAATGGCAATCAATATTTATTTACATTTACATTATTTCATTTAGCGGATGCTTTTCTCCAAAGCGACTTCCAATGAACTCTATTTAGTGTTATGAGCCCGCACACCTTTTTCACCGTGGTGACTTACACTGCTAGATACACTACTTAGACTGGGTCACTCATCCGCACATCAGTGGAACACACTCTCTCTGTCACTCACACACTACGGATGACTTAGTCACCAATCCACCCGAACAGCGTGTCTTTGGACTGTGGGAGGATTTAGAAACTGGCATATGAACGTCGTGGTTTCTTTTCCTTTTTGAGTACACTACAGAATGACCAATTTTAAATATTAAGCTTTAGCATTATTTTTAAAAGGCAGCAGGTAGAAAGTGGTTAGAGAGGACCAGGTTTGAATCCCACTTCCTGCTGTAGTATCATGAGCAAAGTACTGCCCTTGAGTTGCTCCATTAAGAAATACCTGACTGTATAAATGAGTAAATGATTGTAAGTTAGTATACAAACCTAACACTGTAAGTTGCTTTGGAGAAAATCATCAGGTCAGTGAATTAAGTGGGTTTGTTAGCTTGTGCTTAGCTCCAAATTGGATAATTATATTGTAATCAGGTACCTGGTGTGTATAAATTCAGTTTATTTTTACATATTGCTCTCCTCATCAAGGGGACAGAGTGCTGAATGACAAAGCAAATGAGATCTGTGGGTATACCGAAGTGAGACAAGTTTGACACCATTAAGGGCACCTGACACACAATTCATCAGCAAATTATTTGTAGCTGATCCTTTCTTTTCTGCTCCCATAATCACAGTATTTCACTTCTTCCACATACAGTCTTCCCAGTTGCTCTGAATGCATGGGTTGGCGACTGATAGCAGTAACAATGCTTAGTTCAATATATGGAGCAATATGCAACGGTGATGAAGAGAGACTTACAAAACAGGTTCAATACACTGAAACCAACAAGAATAAGCATCAAGTCTCAGACAAAACAATAATAACTGCTCTCAGCTGTATCCTACCATGTAATCATGAGTTAAAAATATCAGTATTAGTCAATTGCGTAACTTGCATATCAGAGCTTTTTTAGCAGATATACTGGGATCTCTTGACTGTGTTCCACAGCGTATGGGAAGAATATTTTGGCCACATATTTATAGTAGGTATATGCATTTGTTCACTAGTCATTTAAGGGACCATGTGCAGAGATACTGCAAGTTTTTTTTTTTGCTGGATTTGTTGCGTAATCTCCTGAGCCCCTTTAGCTTTTTATTTGTGGTAACATTGCTGTCATTGTTCTGGACTTGGGACCATTATAACCACAGGGCTCTGCCTGTTCTGTCCTGTTTGCAGATACGGTCTCCCGTTAAGGCCACAAGTTAGAATAAAAAATGACTATGGAGTGTAACTGTCTGACTAAAATACAAGGTCTGGCAGCTTAGATGCAGAAAACCGCTTGAAACATCATACATATTCAGTTTTGTAATGTCCCACTTTGTGGGTACATGTGGCTTTAAAATTGCAATCTGTAACTTTCCTCTACAGAGGTGTAACCTGAAGAATGTCATTTGCAGATAGTGCTTAAGTATTGAAGGTACTATATTAAATGTCTTACTAGCTTGCTTTAAAAAACATGCCGCAAACAAAAAGACAGTAAAAACAAAACTCAAATTGACACACTTTATTAGAACACAATTTTACATTTCTGTTTATTTATTTAGCAGACACTTTTCTCCATAATGACTCTTAAGCTTCTTCCAATAACTTCACCATTGTACAGCATTATACATATTTAAGCAATTTTATTGGAGCTATTCAGGGTAAAGGGGTGTGGTGGTGCAGTGGGTTGGACCACGGTCCTGCTTTCCAGTGGGTCTGGGGTTCGAGTCCCGCTTGGGGTGCCTTGCGACGGGGTGGTGTCCTGTCCTGGGTGCGTCCTCTCCCCCTCCGGCCTTACGCTCTGTGTTGCTGGATAGGCTCCGGTTCCCTGTGACCCCATATGGGACAAGCGGTTCTGAAAGTGTGTGTGTGTGTGTGTGTGTGTGTGTGTGTGTGTGTGTGTGTGTGTATATATATATATATATATATATATATATATATATATATATATAAAACATATATATATTCAGGGTAAGCACCTTTCTCAAGGGTACTACAGCAGGAGGTGAAATTCAGACTTGGGTCCTTTTGAGTGTAAACCAGCAGCTGTAACTACTACACTATCTGGAAGTCATGAGAGAAATATTTACCTTTGAAATCGCAGCGTTTGTATAAAATTGCTGTTCGGTCAGTGCACCATTAAATGACATATTGACTTGGCTGTCATCATGAAGCCACTGGATGATCAGTAAAGGCTTGCACTTGTGTGACCAAGCACTCACCAGTGGAAAAAGTGAGTGCGGGGGCAGGAATGCTGGGAATGTACTGGGCGTCAATCATACTCTCCTCGATCAAGTTTGTGGCAAACTAAAATGCTTTGGCTGGTAGCCCTTTGGCTCGGCCCCTTCTTGGGCACCTGTACTCTTTCACTTTTTGACACTGTGTCTAATATTGTTAGTTTTCACAGATTTGCAGGAATAGGTACAGTAATTTCTGTGGAGCTTTCTTGGTTTTACAGAACAGAAAGATGAATTCACGGAAACAGATTAATTCACTTTCTCCATGCTTGTTGGTCATACAACATGATTGTACGTTCTACATTAAAACAGAATGAAATAAAACGCATTTTACAGGTTTATTGCACTAGATCCAATTTCATTCAGATAAGACAATCACCACACCCAATTACTTCCATCGCTGCAATAATAAGTGTAGATCTGCTGTACTGTTTTCCCACCCAACATCTAATCCCCGTAACAAATGGGATATTACATTATAACACAATTGTAGCACAAGGTGCTCTCAGGGCAGAATTATACCTTTCCCTGAGGTCCAGTGCAATGAGCAATGTCCAATACATACCCACATGTGATGCAGCTTGCGAGGAAAAACCGCAGTAAACCTAACACTATTTACAGTGTAGAAAAGAAAACATCCCTCTTTACTCTCTATGGAGACACCTATATTTGCAAATTGTAAGGATTTCTTTGAAAGCAATATATATATATTTTGCAACTGATCGGTGGGTGTCTTACAATATGTGCTGGCATTGTTTTAGATTAAAAACGCACCTTTATCCACTACAAAACTCAAGATATTAAATGTTTATAAAAAGCCTAAGTGTTCACCACCTTCCAAAGTGAACTGGTATTTCAACATTGACCAGAATAATTTCAGGTGGGTGGGTCCTGGCAGGAACCTAAGGAGAGGAGAAGCATAACAAGTCTGATGTCACCATGGAAACTCCTGTAGACCTTATGAAAGGCAAATCATACGGTGGCACCAAGGCCAGGCAAAATTAGATTTCTTGTAATCTGCAGAAATGCAACAAAGAACTCATCTTATCCAGTGATCCCCTCACACCTCGCCCCTACCCCTACAGCCCTATATTTCCCCTATCAAATCTCTCCTTTGGCAAGAACAGCCAGTTTGTTAAGGTATCATGGAGAACATAATCAATCTGCTTGCATAACAAGCTCTGAATAACATCATCAGCTGAATGAACACAACCCAGTGAACTTTAAAACAACGGGCTTCGAGTCCCGCTTGGAGTGCCTTGTGACGGACCAGCGTCCCGTCCTGGGTGTATCCCTTCCTCCTCCAGCCTTGAGCCTGTGTTGCCGGGTTAGGCTCCGGCTCGCCGCGACCCCGCTTGGGACAAGCGGCTTCAGTCAATTTGTCTGTGTGTGTATATTTAGTATTTATACTGTATGTAAAGCTTTATAATTAGTGTCTTAAGAATCAGGTGTTCAGTAGGATTATCCATTATATGGCTCTATACTAACTTCAGATACTAAGAGATTCATGGCATGGGTCAGCTGGGCTTGACTGACATGTACCACCAAGGAGGTCAGTCTTATGGATGCATTAATATTCTCTTTCTCTCTTAATTAAAAAAATTATATATATAAGATTACATTAATAAAATAAATGCTATAAATATTTAAACAAATGTGAATATTGCTTGTGCTTCACAATTCCGGAGCCTGGGGTTTGGGTTTAGGTTCAAACTGCCTTAGTCTGTACAGAGTTTACATGTTCTCTCTGCGTTCATATGGGTTTTATCCAGGTGCACCGGTTTCCCCTAACAGTTCAAAAACATTGGTTTAGAGAGATCTGGTCACTCTAAAATGCAATGAATGTGTATGTGTGAGTGCATGTGTGTGATTGTCCTGCAATGGACTGGGTGTACCCTCACCTGTGCTTCTGGGATAGGCTTCAGACCACCACAACCCTGTGCTGGATAAGCGGTTATTGATAATGTATGGATGAGTGGATGAAAAGCAAGAGCCTTGCTGTAGAACCAACATTATTCTATATATGGATCAGGATTACTGTGAATCTAAATAAATGAAATAATAAAGAGGCAGCTACTGAAAACGGATGGATTAAAGCCATTAGACTTCACTGAGATACACTTTAAAGGAAGAACTACAGAGAAATAAGATTGCTGATTCTTAATTCACTACTAACATGAAACAGAGACAAACAATGAAGTTACTGTAAGAAGAGTCAAGAGTAATTTGTAGCCATCATAAATGCCCACAAAGTTTTATTTAGCAGAGGACAATATCTTAGAAAAGAATATTGCTGATTAGTTAACTATGAACATCTAATTTTATCAATATGTAATATTTATTAATCAAAATTCAGTATACAAACATCTAATTTCCTGTGTATCCAGACTATCACTGTCCTGGCACAGAATCTGCACATTGAAAACCATTTATGTCAAGAATAAGGCTGATCTACAGTAAATTCCAAATATGTCTTATAACTGAACACTGCTTGCGTTCATGATTGCATTCTAAGTAATCTATTTTATTAGTTCCTCACTGAAAAAATGGAAAGTAGCTCTACTTAAAATACTAAAACAATACATTTACAATCAACTTAATACATGTATATTTGAGATGAGAGCATAATTATATTGCATAAAGTCCAAGTGAAATTCAGTCATCAAAAAGTGATATGATGATGATCATAATGATCAGCTGCAATAAAATACCCCGATCTATTAGACTTGTAACAGACGGTGTTCACTCAAAATGATTTTTTACTGCTTGTTCAATTTATTTAATTAAGATTAGTTAGTGAAACACAATTCTTTTGCATTTTGTCCAAGCTTAATTTCATTAGGTACAATCCATCAACATTTACTAATCCAGTTGTGTTGGGCTATGTGAATAATATTTGTTGGGTCAGTGTATTGCTGCAATTGAACTGAAAAAGGGAGGCTTTATTAAAAATATACGTCTATTTATGTAATATATTGTATTATATATAGTTATAATTTATTATATAGTTTAACATTCTATCACTTTATTAAATATATATGAATAACACGTAATTAATAATAAATATAATTAATATGTTATTCAGATGATATGATAGGGATACATCATGTTTTTCTCTCGTTTTCTCGAAAAAAGGAGAAAACCTCAAGCTTCTTTTCGAGATGATAAAAACAAGACAGAAAATGTTTTCTTCAGTGTGTTCCGACTCCGAGTCTCAAGTGTTTGCGAATGCGTGTTTCCACTAAGCCTTATCACAGCTTCATTTATATGGGAAAAAATCATATGGACTTCTGTTGAAACGCTGCCCACGTATTTGGCTTGTATTCAAGAAATATCGAGTTTTTTCCTCACATACGATATTTCTGTCTCTGCCTTCCGCAAGCTTTTCTTTCGATTGCGCGCGAGCAAAGTGAGCGAGCCCGCGTGCGTTGAACTACCGCCATCAACTGTCGCGACTATCGCGTCGTGATAGTCGCGACAGTTGATTGCGGTCGGGATAGTCGCGACAGTCGATCGCGATAGTCGCGACAGTTGCCGCGATTGCAAAAAAAAAAGGGTGTCGCAATCGCGACAGCCACGACAGTTGTCGCGATAGTCGCGACAGTGGTCGTCGCGGGAGTGGCCTCTCGCTGTGTGTGCCGGTGTTCCAGTGTTAATTCTTTAAACAAAAATACAGCTCACATAATTTGTGCAGCAAAATATACATCTTGGGATTTAAAGCGGTGTGTTTTGATAGGATACATTTTGATTTATGTATTCCATCATGTATCTTTACAGCTGCCTGATTTACAGCTTCACCTTTGGTCCTTTTTTTATGTGTCTAATTAGTGACATAGCAGCTTTCAGCATTGCTTCGTCTTTATCCACTGGCGCTAATTTACTGTAGTCCACGACTGTCTGTTCTTAAATGAATACAGATTAAATGTATTGCTGCAAATGATTTAATTCATTAGAACTATGAGGGTTTATGGTAAAAGAAATTCTGAAGATTGGAAATAAATCTGTTATTAGACAGTGCTATAATTTAATGTATTATAACGTGAAAATTAAGATTAGAACAGCAGATACAGAAAAAAATCTGCATTTTTGACAACCTCTTCAAGTGTTCTCATATTTTGACAACATTTATGCCCGATTAAGTTTACCTAATTTATATTTCCATTTCCTAATCCTGGCTTGGCTATATCATGGATTAACACCTGCGATTCTATGCGCTGCTTAACACATTTCAAAGGTCTGCATATTAATACAATTACATGTTGCATAAAATGCGATGTACAGTATGAAAAAAAAATGCAAAAAAAGGTATGACGTTGCAGGAGATATCTGTTGTTCTAGGTCACACATCGCGTTCCTGTGAGCCATACGCGACGGGCTCTTGGACCCCGCGGCGTCACGGGCTTCTGGGGCAGGTTACTAAATGCGCCATGACTGTGTGTGTGGAGCCTGTTGAAAACTCAACACGCTTACGTAGCGAGGCCTGTGGCTGTGTCTTTCGCAACATAATAAAACAAGAGGAAAATAGGAAACCATAAGCGACACGAAGCGGTGGGTTTCCACGCTGTAATTTGATTGTGACAATCATGCATCGGTGCATTTATTTTCCTTGCTGTTTTTCAGGTCGGCCGCTGCGTTTCAGCTTCTTTAATTTCATTTCTGTGTGATCTCATTGCAGCAAAAAAAAGAAAGAAAAAAAACAAGATGGAGTGTGAGTGGAAGCCAGACGAGCAAGGACTCCAGCAGATCTTACAGCTCCTGAAAGAGTCGCAGTCCCCGGACACGTCCACGCAGCGATCTGTCCAACAAGTATCCTTTCTCTCTGCCCGCGATCGGACGACCTTTGCTTTGTCGCTGTGTACAAACGGGTCGTGCCCGCCTACACAGCAGTTACCGCGCGTAGTCTAGAAGCATGGATGTAGATTGTAAATTGTAAAACACCCAGCAGATGTAATGTGATAATTCACCTTTAATGGGCACATGCGTGCTGGTGCTGCTGCTGTCAGTGTCAGACACGACGCCCAAGAGAGGTCTTTGGGTCTTTAGTTTAGACACACTGACTGGGCCATCTAACTGAAGTAGCGCGTTTATGATGCTGGCTGGCTGCCTAATCATACGGCAGCAATGTGCAGTCTTTATGATGAAAGCGGTTGGAATTAGTATTATTATCTGCGCGGCATTGTGTAAGTGGTGTGTGTGTATGGTGCAGTGTGTATACGCACACATTTGCCATGATCGAGACGCAGCGCTGTTCGAGAGGATATCATTCATTGTGCGCAAGATTGTGGTGCGTTTTTATTATTAGAGTGGTCGCTGACGACCGGATTTGGGCTAAGGTGTGGGACAAAAGGGGACCCGAAAGGCCGGGATTAGGACTGAAACGCGTGCCGGTTCGCTGCGAGCGCACACGGCGACACAGCCCGCTCTGCGCATCACCCCCGCATCCCACCGCCTTCTCGCGACGGCCGGGGGCGCCGCTCGCGCCGCCCGCGCGCGGCCGGAGAGTCACGCGCAGTCAGTGTCCCGGTTTTAAACCCGCGAGTTCGACATGATTCTGCCCGTTTCCGTTTAAAGTGACCGAGTTTAAACTGGCATTTCCCCCGTGGTATCGTTCATAATTCGTGTTTATGTGAGGGTATGTGGGTCAGCTGTGTGCAGGATCATAAGCCCTCGGGGTCAAACGAACGATTTAGCGTTTCCCTCCCAGCGTTCATTGCGCAGTTATAGTTATAATAAACCGAAAACGTAGCTGAAATTGTTCGGCTTTCAATCAATGATATTTATATGTAATCATGTCCCCTACTGCTCCTCTAACGTGCCTTAGACTAGTAGTTTGGTTTTTGACCCCATTAGTAGAGTAGTCTTCGTGCCCCATGTTTGTCCAAGCTTTCAGTCGCTTATTAAAATAAATATTTTGTCTTCGATAAATACACCGCAGTTACACCCATTATTAAGCGCCGTTAAAAATAGAATACGTGTGAAAAGCGTTAATGTTTGCGTGGCTCTAAAAGGAAGTTGCCACTCTTAAGGTGACATTGACACATTGATTGATTGAATTGTCTCCGTACTCGTGTCCTGCAAGATTTCTTGACTGACTTCTCACCAGAAACTCGAGCAGTTAAATCAGTATCCCGACTTTAACAACTACTTGATATTTGTCCTCACAAAGTTGAAATCGGAAGGTAAGTTTTACTCTGACATACTTAATTGACAAACTAAGGTTTGCTTTTCCGACTTCCTGTATGACAGTCCATTAAGTCAGTAACATTTGCTTCGCTAGAGATGTAAAAAGTTGTGAGGAGAGCAATAACATCAACGGTTGGCATTTTTACCAATACAGGTATACCCTATATTCAAGTACTCCTGAGATTCTGTGGTTGTAGCAGAGAGGATGTTGGGATTGATCCCCCCCCCTCACTGTTTACCTTTGTACTAAACACATGAGGTAAGGGAAGTCTGACCACTTTGACTGCCGCTCAACGGGCTGCCCTTCGTAGTTCAGATCATTCTCCGTCTGATGCTTTGCACCACTTCCGGTTTCGTGCGTTTTTCATCCAGTCGTTTCGAGAGTAACTGGGAAACCTGTCGGACCGTGTTTTCCACGATGGCTACGTCGACGGCGTAGCGGACGCGCGCTTGTAACCTGGAAGTCCCGGGAAGGATCTGATGCTGCAACTTTGAGATTTAACCATAAATTGCTGTAATAAATATCCGGTTGCATCACTTGTGGTCCTGAAAGTGTGCCGTTCTCCGTTCTGCTTAAGCACTTGATTGGTTCAAATACAGGAATTTGCTTAACTTGGCCCTCTAGGCTAATACTGGAGTCGTAAGTTGTTTAGTGAGCTGTTAAACCTGCACGCCGTACGGCTCTTCCGGACCCGACGTAAAGATCTGTGATGTAAAATGCCAAGTAAAAGCTGTGGGTCAGGAATGATCTTGAGTAAGGTATAGTTTGCTCTAATTTTAACTCGTAGGGTGATGGGATATGGCTTGGCTTCAGCTATCAGGTTTTCCTTTGGATCAGTCTGTGCATTAAGCCAGCTTGTATGAGTTGCCTTAAGTTGCAAAGTGAATGATGCTTTAAACGGTGACACCTTAGGTGACCTACTTAAGCATGTGGTGATTGAACGTGATCTGTAATGTCCTGTGGTCCTCGTCGATGCAGCCTTTCTTAAAAAGACCAAAATAGTGCCGTCTGTAGTTATGCATGTGGATAATATTGTCTTTGTTGAGCTAAACTCTCAAATCCTCCATTTTACATAGCAATTACCAATAGTGTGATGTTGAGGAAACTGGCTGGAGATGGATTTAGCCATCGAATGCTGGCAAGATGATGCTTACATTACCTAGAGTTCAGTACAACTTCATTTAAATTGTTTGTATTCCTGTATGTTATAAATAAAACATCTACAAGATATTTCAGTTGACTTCCAGAGTCTTAAGTTTTCTGTCTTTGGTGGACTGCTTCATAGTAGACGCTTTGAAATAATTTCTAGGAGTTCTTTGAAGTTCCACAATTGTAGTAATCCCATCCCGTTTTTCTTTTTCCTGAATGAAACGTTACATAAACAATGTAAGCATTACATCTTCGTAGTTTAAAATCTGTAAATACTATGGTATTGCAGGTCATGCTAATCTGCCAATGAACAGTTTACCGTAAAAGTAGACAAATGGAATGTTCTTTTGTATGTCGAGCTTTTAAATGTTGTAGCTCTTGGCTCAATGAAATCTGCGTTGATATTTTTTTTCTTTAGGTTACTGTTCTTAAATTGCTGTTAGTTTTCTCTAATACTGTCTTCCATACTTTATCTGAAATGTTCAGTATAGCATGTAGAGATTTGATTTTTCACACAGAAGGATTTTTAAGGATCAAGATGTATAATCTCACTCCACTGATTGATATTAATAATTAAGTGTCCTTTGGATTTTAGTAAGCCTGTGCGTGTTTACTTTTTGGTTATTCTTTCAGATTGCCATGAAGAGGTAATTATGTAGGTTTTTTTTTTTTTTTTTTTTTTTTTTTGTGATCCACTTCTGCCTCATGCAATGCCAGTATGCACTTGTGATTACAGATCTATTTTAACACCAGTCTCTGTGTGTGGGTTCTGGTTTTCTGCATTGCGAAAGGGTTTGCGATCTTAATATACACTCTTATCTTTTCCTATATATATGTTTTAAGCACCTATGGTATGTCTGGTTGAGAAAATAGGGTTTTTGAGATTCACTGTGTTTTTTGGCACACTTAACCTAAAAAAAATATATATATATTTATCATTGGAGGTGTTGCTGTATTTATATGTAATGAGTGGTTTCAAATTTATATTTCACCTAATTAGTGGGGGAGGGGGAATTTATGAAATCCTGACTTAATAACCCAGTTAGGTGACTGCACTGACATAATGAGTTGAAGTAAAGGAATAAGAGTATACCTTTCAAGAATGATGGGTGTGCTAAATCAGGGTGCAGATTTTTTTAGTTTGAAGCGGTTATTCCGTGTTATCTTCATTTCCTGTTAATTTGTCAGTATTACAGTTTATCCAAGCATTTCACAATATTACATGTATGCCACAGATTGGTGGACTTCTTCAAAGCCCCGATTAACGATTTCTTCTCAAGGACTTTTGCTTAAATCAAATATGACTGACTGACTGACTAACTAGGATCTGTGCAGTTTAAGCTCCTGCACACTGCTACTTGGTGCATGTGAATTCTCCTAACCTTGATCCAGAAATTTTGGGAACCTGTCCAAGACACTTAAGTTGGCCAGTACTGAATAAAGCTGATCCCCTTGACAGCCACAGATTACTACTGTTTTGAGCTGCCCTAAAAACCCACTGTGCAGGGTTTTTATAACATTGAGTGATGTCTTGCTGCAAAACTTGAGAATTCAGTATCACTTAAGGAGTCTGGGGGCTTTTCACATCCATGGCATTATGGGAAATGTGTACATAAATCTTCGTTGTTGTGGGAAAACTAGTTTCAGGCACAAATGCTGTATGGTTATTATTGCATTTGGGCTAAGGTGTCAGCTAAAGAAAGTTGCACTTTGTATAAGAAAAGTGCCTGCTAAGTGAATAAATGTAAACTCAGCCGTTGGTGTGATTTTTATGTAGAGCATCGATACAGCAGATTCCCTAGGCATTTGCACTTCAGTCTTGTCCATGATCTGTAATATTTGGATTTCATCAGGCAAAAAAAAGCATAATTTGATCCTTTTTTTTTTTTGAAAGCTGTGTTGTACAGCATACTTCCAGTGACCTTCAGTTTACAAGTCATCTCCAGTGAGACTGAATCAAATTTTAAAAAATTTTTTTTGTAAATAAGTCTGGTAGGCTGAGTGGTAGCACTGTCATGCTTATAAAACAAGCTTTTGGGGAGGGGGGGGACAATCTGTGGTCTGGAGTAAATGTATTTTTGTTCAATCAGTGAACAAAGTATGGTGGTGAATGGAGTGATGTGTGTCAAGTCAAAATATTAGCTGCCTGCATCCACATACAACTTTACGACCTGCAGAAGTACAGGTGAGATGTGAGATTAGTTTGAGCTTGTTGCCAGAGTCTCCACTCCTGGCTTATTAATACATGTTAGCTGTCAGCTCATTTTGCACACACATTGCTACCCTGATTAAATTATTATTTTTTTTTAAAGAAGGGTGGGGCTAGAAGGTCTAGTTTTTAATCGGAATATTGCAAATTGGTTTATGTGTTAATTTGTTAGTTTGTTCATTCATTCATGCAGGGGGCATCAGGTAACATAGCAGATGAAGACATGTAATCTGAAGGTTAGCAGTTCAATTCCCAAAGCCTGCTACTGCTGTAGAAACCTTGATCAATTTACTTACCCCAATATCTTGGTAGTAAAAATACCCAACTTTATAAATGTATCAAATGCTGTTAGATGCTTTGGATAAAAGAATCAAATAAGCAATTAGAAATTTAAAATATTTTATATTTATGGCATAGCGTTATGTCATGCAGGACTTTTTTTTTTTTTTTTAAAAAAATTTCATTCCAGCAGATTTCACATCAGTCTGACATTTATTCGGATGGGTCAGCTAAGTCACGTTGACACTTGGTCACATTAGGTGTGTTAAATAATTGCCATTGCAATCTGTTCTATACAGGTATGTATACTGACATCTAATTGAAAAGGGTTGACATTAATCTTCCAGCATTTTGAATGTTTTTTCAATAGGGGAATAATTTTACACATGATGCTGCTCTTAAATTTCTTTTTAAGACTAGTTCCTCGACTTGGGGATTCTGATTTGTAACCGTGACGATCTTTTTAGATAAAAATGGTGGAAAATGTGTAGGGAGAAAGGGAAATGGTAATGAGAATGGAATGGGCAGCAAGGTGGCGCAGAAAGTAGCGTTGATAGCTCACTGCACCTGGGTTTGATCCTTGCTCACTCTGTGTGGAGTTTGCACGTCCTGGCCACTTATTAGTACTGGTCCCCTGCTTTTGTAAATGGTCAGGGGTTATGTCAGGAAGGGTATCCGGTCATAAAATTTCTGCCCCAATCACAACTCCGAATACTGCAACGTTGGGTTTTCCTAGAAAACGTGCTCTAAAACTGAATAATAGCGGTACTAATTTGAAGGGAATTTTGGAGTGAATGCTTAATTGTCAAAGGGAGAAAAGCTGTGGGGGGGTTTCTGCCCCCCCCCCCTTCGCCTCAGGGTTAACTTCAAAGACTAAAATTAGGCTGGCTATAACTGTTCTAATCTTATCATGGCTATTTCTTGCTGCTCTTCAGTTGTCCACTTAACTGTACATATGCACTGTAATCAACTCATCTACAAACACAGGAAATAGCTGTTCATCATTTTTACAAAATAAGAGTTGCTCCTCTCTCACTGTCCCCATCATCTTTTGGTGATTTCGTCCAGGCCTTACATTGTTTCGCTTAGTAATGTTGTTGTTGTGTGTTTTTTTTTTTTTTTTTTTTTTTTTTTTTTTTTTCTCTTTCTTTCTTCCTCGGGGTGCGCGTTGGCACAGTGGTGTTGGCCGGAGCCTGCTCTCTGGTGGTTCTGGGGTTCGAGTCCTGCTTGGGGTGCCTTGTGATGGACTGGTGTCCTGTCCTGGGTGTGTCCCCTCCCCCTCCAGCCTTGCGCCCTGTGTTGCCGGGTTAGGCTCCGGTTCGCTGCGACCCTGCTTGGGACAAGCAGTTTCAGATAGTTTGTGTATTTTTTCCTCCTCAGATGAGCCTACAAGATCTTTAAGTGGTCTCATTTTGAAGAACAACGTAAAGGCGCACTACCAGAACTTCCCCAATGGTGTGTCAGACTTCATCAAAAACGAATGTCTGCAGAACATCGGCGACTCCTCACCGCTTATCCGAGCCACAGTGGGTGAGTTGGCCATCTTCATCAGCAGGTGGCTGGTAATCCTGAACAAAGGATAAACTCTGTTGTGAATTATTACATTTTCAACTGAATTATAAAAATAAGCCAGTCAAAAGCAATAAAGAGGTTATCCAATATATGGGAAGATTTTCCCACAGTTTGCCATGGATTTCACCACTCCTGTTCCCAGTGGAGAAATCAACCTATTTTTGTCATAGTTTTACTGTTCACATAAGTACAGATGAAGGTGTTAACATAAATGACAGATGTTTCTTTGTATTGTCTATTCCTCTAGTCTTCTCAGGATTAGCTTGAATGAAGATATTGTCTTGCACACATCTACAGCCCTTTATTCTATTTTCCTGAGCTTCATCTTGTGGCGGTCAGCTGTAGTCTTTTCCTCCTCTCCTCTTCCCCCTTCTTATTTAAAAAAAAAAAAAAAAAAAAAAAAAAGGCATGTTCTTGCTGAAAAACATGTCTGGCTTATTTGACACTGTTGGACTGGTGCAAAATGAATTTGCTAACGTTCAAGACTGCTATTACAGTGAAGGTGTCTAATAGTTGCATTAGAAGGCATATTGAGGTGTTCTGACCAATATGCTAATGAAAAGATTTTATGATGTGGCATGGTGAAGGAACACTCAAATGTTCAATTACAAGCGCTTAATTGATATTAACTGTGTTCTGCTGTCCCCTCCTCCATCTCAAGTGATTTATCCATTTGTTCCTCCACCTTGCTTCTAGTTGCTCATGTTGCATTGTAATTTCTGCTCACATGGTTTTATTCCCCCCTATCTTAACCTAAACATCATGTTCTTCAGGTATTTTGATTACAACCATTGCGTCAAAGGGGGAGCTGCAGAACTGGCCAGAGCTGCTACCCAAGCTCTGCACTCTGCTGGATTCTGAAGACTACAACACATGTGAGGTAAGGACAGAGCAACATAGTATGGTAAATCATTTAACAGACAAACTGAGTATGAACGTTATAGATTTAATAGATTTCCATTTGATGTACGTAGTTTTTTAAAAACAGTTTGAACTGCTGATATAATGGGCTTTTATTATGTGTAAAATTGTAATTTAGGCATGGCTGTTAAGTTTGTTCAGCCGAGTAGAGTGTCTCACTCAGAAGATATATGGTAGGCTCCATTTTTAGCTAACATTCAGGTCATGGGTAATGACAGAAGGGTATAGCTAATGTTCCTTTAACCTCCTTCACCCATGCAACATTCCTTAACTTTATTTAATGTTAGCTTGCTAACATATCCCCAGATATCTAACTGTAAACCACTGATTTCTGAGTTACCTACAGCACTGTTCATTTGTGTGAATATTGTTTTGAATTTTGTCCTGAGTGTTAATGGCATTTTAATTTGGCTAAAGTGTGAGGTGTGTTATGGTATGAGTAACAGTGTGAAAGCCTTCACTAATTCAAACCTACATCTAAATATGTAATGAAACCAATCGCACCCTGTGGCCATGGTGGGCAGAGATTTATTTAATTTCATATATGGATGCCCTTGAGCGTTCAGTGCTTAGTAAAGGCTGTTAGCCACTGATTCTGGGCCATGTGAAGAAAAGATTTATAACAAAACAGCAGGTGGATATGAAATTCTTGGGTTTGATCCAGTATTGTACACTCTAGGTTTAGAAGAAAGAATACAGGAGCTTGAATTTCATTTTCTTTTGGCATTAAAAAAATAAAATGTATGTAAATTTGATGTTTGCCCATATGAGGAATAAGGGAGGATGTACTCAGTTCTCCTTAGAGTAAGTTCATTTCATGCTGACAGAGTAAAATATTAAGAGAATGGTTTGGCAGCCTTCCCAAAATACCTGAAGGTTATGGTACACAAGATGTGTGGTGTATGGCACTGTCAGACCTGTGTGATTGAAGATAAAGCTAGTCCTTCCCTCCAGTGTAGACAGCTGCTCTCTGCTGTCAATTAGATCACTGCAAAAGATTAGTTTTTGAACAGCCATCTCTTAATTATTATACATCTGAGTGCTCCATCTGGAAAAGAAATGCATTCTCAAAAAAACTTGGTTTAAAAGTCAGTGCCACGGGGGGTGGATAGATAGGAGTTGTACATTACACTACTATTTCTTAACTCCCTGCTGTGTTTTTCTTTGAGTGTCTTGCCAGTGCAGTATTTATCATTTCTAGGCATCTGAAAGCAAAATGAAGCTAGTGGATGAAGTTTCCTTTATGAATTCTCAACATTTAATTCTCAGTAAATAGTCAGCACTTCTGACAGTGATCCATTAAGTGTCAGTTCCAGCTGAAATGAATACATGTTTGCCTGGGAATCATTACTAAATAATTTCAGAACAAAGCTCTGGTCTTCCTCGTTTGCATCTCACCACATGAGTAAAGCCGTGTCAGCACTGCTGGTGGGTCGCTGTGTCCTCATACTTCAGTAGTATGTGGGATAATTCATTTGAAGTATCGCAATTTTCTCTGTGATGAATCTCCTACCCCTAAGGCATACCTACACACAGATTATAGTCTGCCTCGTTGAGTGGTGGTGCCAAAAGCGGAGGATTTTAAGCTGAGTCAGGAGTTGGAGATTTATGGAGCTCAATTTGTTCTCTGCTGAGCCGTGGCTCAGCGACAGCTCCAGGGATGCACTGAAAATGGACCGTGTGACGTAAAAACACTTCTGTATCCCTCATATTTCAGATTTTGTTTTGACTGGCTGCTGTTGTATTGCTTTTTAAAAAATTTTTTCCCTGGATATCAGAATTGGTTTATAAAAGTGAACCTTTTTTCTTTCTGTTAGTGTTTTCACTGTAATGGTATTTGTAGGATTTCTTGGCTTTTATAGCATGGCCGTTAAGGCTTGTTGTTGCAGACTGAAGGTAAGCTATGAACTGTAGCTTCTCTTAAAGGTAGCTTGCTAATTGAAAATACATCTCATCTATACACATACATATGTCCTTTTTCCGCATTAGACCAATTTGACCCAGGAAACTCGAAAGGAGATGTAACCGTGACTAGTGGTAGTTGAGAAGTGATAACTTTCATCAGTGTGGTCTGTATGTGATCCCAGATCCACAAAGGTCCTCAGGAGAAACCCTAAAGCAACCAGTTTAGTGGCGTTAGCTGCACAATTGTTTCTTTAACTCCCACACTAGAGACTGCGAAGAGGCAATCTTTGATTTGTGGGAGAGATTTAGGTCAGTTATTTTCTGCTGACTAGACCTTGCATGGTTGCTGTGAGCCCTAGAAGGTGTAATAGGATGATTTCAATGTCAGCAGATCACTGTGAAAATGCTTTGTGGTCCTGTCGAAGAGCTATTGCGATAGCATAAGAATACAGAATTCTTTTTGAGGTGGGAGTGGTTAATCAGTTGAATACATTTTTAAACAAAACTAAGTTATTATATGAAACAGGCTGATGAATACAGATCCTAGTAGACTTGGCAGGACATCGAACATTGTTTAAACCTTGAGCGAAAGTACCAATGTATCATCTGTGTTTGTTCCCCTGTTTTTCATAAATCTCTATAATCCTGTCAGGTACTGTGAGTTTTGACCATATTGATTTATTACATTTTTGTATACAAGGGAAAAACAATGTGAAAATTTCAAAATTGTTTTGGCATTGTATTTGCAGAGCTGTGAAACTGTCTATATGTCATTGTGAAAATATCATATAGTAGTTTTGCTATAAGCTTATTGCTTTTATTGAATTGATTGTATTGTTTTCTTTCTATTTGCTCTAGCAACTTTTCCTAATCCCTGGGTATTTTACATATGGAAAATGTGTACCATATAAGGATTTCTCAATATTTGTTGTTTTTATTGCCTGTAATTTTTTTTGCTTGCTTTTGGGAGAGGTGGTAAATGTAACAGATTTTTTTCATTTTTTTTGACCTGTAGTTATGCTTTGCAAACTGGGGAACTGCTACTTGTAGCATATATGTTAAACTTTGTATTTCATTGGACATTTTCTTGCATTTCAGACCTGTGCTTTACAAGTTTAGGAGGAAAGGAGATTCTGGTTTTTTGAGCAAAATGAAATGTGCAATTACATTATTGGGGCATTCTACCTGAGCATGGGGTGGGGGGGTACCTTTAGAACTTTCCTGGCAGAGGAATAACCTGCTGATGCAAAAACCTCATTTTGGGCTCTTGAAACCATTTGGACAAGAGACTCTTACAGAACAGCTATGTTATAGAATCTGAGTGTGACACAATGTTAAGGACACTCCTTAGCACACAGACTGCTCGAGTATTGATTAATTTGTTGTTTAGAGTCCTCCTCCACCCAGGTGTAGCGGAATTGTAGTGCTTCTCTGCAGATCTCTGGAAATGGCCACAGAGTCATAACCTGGCACCACTGCCACATCTTGAAAGCCAGTGACCAGCAGTCATATGCTGTGAGTGTTTCCTGGAAGTGTAAGGCTTGCAGGATCCCTGTGATGTTGCCAGCACTTTGAGAGCAGTGTGAGGCTGCAGCCCTGTCGTCTTATGCTATTAAAAGACCAGAGCAGGTGGTGGACAGTAAGCATTTATAGAATGATAGCAATTACTTTTTTTAGAACTGCAAATGGGCAGTTTTACTGTTTTGATTGATGACTGGTTACACCCTTTTGTTTGCACTCTGTGCATGGTTGAAAGACTTAGAGTAGTTTGGAGATAATGCCGGCCTTCCTACAAAGACTGGAAATCACTCATGAGAAATGCTTTATTCCTGAAAAGATGTGCTTTGTTTCACCTTGGCTGCATACAAGGTGAACTTGACTGATACTGCAAGCTGTTCACCAGTCCTTCAGTTTACACTGTGGCTACACACAAAGGGTTCAGGATGGATATGATTGCCATGGCAACAGCTCTCAGAAGGCATTACTGCAGTGCTGCTCCTTGTTGTACCAATTCAAATTCTTTGCATGTAACCTGCTTACTGTGGCGCAGGTTGAGGTTTGTCAAGTCTCTGCCACTGAAGAATCAGGTGGTGGTATTTAAAAAAAGACAAAGAAGTGGGTTGTGAGGATAAGCCATGACAACATAACCTTCATGTTATTGTGGTTATGTTTGTGGAAAGAGATCAAAGCATACTTCACAAAGGAACTGTGAGAATTCTACATGTATATGCCTAATGAAAGCTGCCAGTTGGGTAGCGGTGTAATCACAAATGCAGTGCACTGTTGCTGTTTAGTCTAAAAATGAAACTATGCCATTATTTCATTATATATTCATCTGGTGTCTGACATTGAATAATGTGTGGTTGGACTATACAAATATTGAAAAGCATTTAGTCTTTGCAGGAACAAATGATGTTCCTCATTTCATCTGCCAGGGTCTGAACAAGTGGGAGGCGTTTGTATGTGGTCAACGAAGCTAAAATGTTATTTAAAACAATGTAAGCAAATAGACCTTACAATATAAGAAAAAATTGCTGATCCTAGCTGATGGATAAATATGATTAAAATGTGATATTTGCCAAATGTGCATGTGTGTTGTGCTTAGCTGCAAGCAAAAAATGGAGGTATGCAGAGCTGGTCTTCCACATGCATTCCTCTGTTTTGTGGGGTAAATATGATGAATGTTTTTGTTGTGCCTGTATTGCAGCATGTTCTTTTCTATTACTAGGGGGCCTTTGGAGCACTCCAGAAAATATGTGAGGATTCTGCAGAAATCCTGGATAGTGACATCCTTGACCGACCCCTCAACATCATGATCCCCAAGTTCCTTCAGTTCTTCAAGCACAATAGCCCCAAAATAAGGTACTGCGACTTTTCATACAAAAAAGGATGACATTCTGTAAAAGCTTGTATGATGGGGTGAGACATACAAAGCGTCATCGATTCTGGTTTTGTAGGTCCCATGCAATTGCTTGTGTCAACCAGTTCATCATCAGCAGAACTCAGGCACTTATGCTCCACATCGACTCCTTCATTGAGGTGAGTCATCCCAAACAACAAACCTCATGCACCACAGCTGCTGTTGGTGCCTTCAATGGCTCTGACTAAATGGTGTTGTCTGTGACCACAGTTCTGCACATAAATGTTTTTCAAGTTGGTACAATGCAGTGTACGGTTTTCCCCATCTTCTGGCAGTTTATTTATGGTACCATTTGATTCAATGAAGTAATTCAGGCTTGGAATGCAAGGAAAACAGATGGACGCTGCAGCATTCCATGATCTGGAATCTAGTTAATGCTGTGGCGGAGCTGATATTAAGCCCTGCTGTTTTGCGAGCTGCGTCTTTACAGAGAAGACGGATGCCGAGTCCACAACAGATTCCTCTAAGCAGTCAAATGATGACATTAGTCATTGATTCTTGTTCTCCATTTTATAGTGAATCATTAATGAGCGAGATAATAAAATTCAGCCTGTGTCCTTCTGCTGAGCGGTTAAAATGATGCATCTGTCCAGTTTGAAACATTGAGTTGCAGTATTAAACTGGCAACAGCAGGAACAGCATAACCCTGAGTGTGATTAAAAATCTGGTCTATAGTGGCAGGGGGTGGGTGGGGTCAGTCTCTATGTAATGTACAGAGCAATACTTTGACCAGGTAGCTGCGCACAAAGAACAGTGTATGTAACAAATGTATTTTTCATGAAGTGGATCTTGTGCTGCTGCATTGTGTACAACAGCGTTGTCCAAAATGATCCGTCTTTCATTTAGTCTGGTTGTCAGAATTGAAATTTCTCTCTGCATTTGTACTGTCCCCAGTATGACATGCTGTAATTACTCTTAGCATACACTCACTTAGTCAAATGACTTATTTTTAAAAGCTAAAATTGGGTGATTTTTGATTTTGCGGTTTCATTTTTTTTTTTGTGGTAAATTTTATTTATGATGTGAATTTGGCAAAAGGCTACAGTCTGCTGTGTTGCTCAGACTTCTGCTAATTCCCTCACAAATGATAGAATCTTATTTTTGCCTTGTTTTTGACAAATTACCTAATTTTGCCTAAATTTCATTCTCATTTCAAAAGGCAGACAAGTGCAAATGTGCCATCTGGCTGGAGGGCAGTGCCAGTGATGGCCTGAAGCACAAGGAGCACTTCAGCCCACTAATGTAAAGGAAGAGGCAGATGCACAGGGTCTCATGAGATGTAGAAGGGAGACTTTTGAAAAACCAAGCTGACAAGAAGCAGTTTTAACTGCTGGTCCTGAGACTGTAAACAGGAATGACCTTTTTAGTTTTCTTAAGCGTTTTTCATATCAAAGTAGTTGCCAGAGGCCTTCATCTAGGGCTCTAGGCCAGTGTGAACTCATGGATAGTGGCTTCCAACTGTAGGACAATGACCTCCTATTCCTTTCCTATGGATCTCCAAGGTAATGCCTAATGAGTCCTCCTGAAGGCTTTGCTTGGAAATGACTAGTATTATAGGAAAAGTTTAGAACTTGATTTATTGTAAATACACTTTATGCCTTGAAGAGCTGGGTATCTGGCTGAAGAGATACAGGTGAAATGCAAAAGGTTATACTTCAAGATGCTGGGAAATTCTTGTCTTTTCCTTGAACAGAACCTGTTTGCCCTGGCCACGGATGAGGAGCCTGAGGTGAGGAAGAACGTGTGTCGGGCCTTGGTGATGCTGCTGGAGGTCCGGATGGATCGGCTTCTCCCACACATGCACAATATCATTGAGGTGAGGCCCCCCCCACTACGCATATTAGATCAGTGGGAAAGTATTTACTGTAGTGTGACAGTAGCATGGTATAGTCAATGAGAGCTTTAGGTTTATCTGTGTGTGTCCTCTTCTGCCTTCTAGGAGTAAGATGTATTATTAATAACATCAATTGCCATATAGCAGGACAAAACACTTTGCTTGAGCGCTGTGCTTTTCCTTAAGATGGTTTACTTCTGTCCCAGAGCAGTTATCAATGAATTTTCTTGGCTGATTTGAATGTTGCACTGTTTAAATAACATTATTGCTGCACTGATGCATTTCTATGTGGTTCAAATTAAATTGTTACAAAGAATCTGTAATGAAGAAATTAAACTCTTGTTGGTATTTATGCTAATCTTTGTTTTTAAAACTTAAGTCAGTGTATGTCAAAGGCTTGATTTAGAGTATACCACTGGTCAAAGCAAAAGAACAGGAATGGAGACATTTATTTATAATCTCTAAAATCACAGTGCATTTAACATTTTATGAGGCAAGAATGGCATTTTTTTTAAATAGAAACTTGCCTAATCTTTTATTTGGTATTGTAATGCAGATATTTTGTGGCCATAGTGAATTGCAGTGGGTCCCCAGCTAAACGCTGACCATTCAGTTAGCATTTCAATCCAGGAACATTAACTACCAGGTTGGTTCTAATGTAACCGCATACTTGGGAGACCCAGGATTGAGTGCTACTGCTCTGTTTGACCTTCTATTAATGTTTCCATTTGATGGTTACCAGTAGTTCTTAGCTTAAGTCAGGAAGTGACAATAGCATAACTGGATCCTTCTATAATGTCCCTTTCCGCATTTCGTCAGTTATTGTTCAAAACGTCACAGAGCAGACTGTGGACAGTTATGTGGTGCTCCCTTCCCTACAGTACATGCTGCAGCGTACCCAGGACCAGGATGAGAATGTGGCTCTGGAGGCTTGTGAGTTCTGGCTGACGCTGGCTGAGCAGCCTGTGTGCAAGGACGTGCTGTGTGGACACCTTTCGCAGTGAGTCATGCAGCTTAGGAAGTGCGTGCGCACACCCCCGTGGCTGTTCATTAGTTCCTAGCAATCTATGAAACTGCATTTTCACAGTTGTTGCGCATAAGAATAGTTTGTGCTCTTTAATTTTAACAGTTCACATATATGTGTATACTAAATTATAGTTTTATCTCAAATTATCAATAGTCAACAAAATTTTTAAACTTTTTTTTTTTTTTTTTTTTTTTTTTTTTTTGTCCCCTCAAACTAAAATAGGTGTACTTTTATAGTACTTTTTACACTGAATTCAGATTTGTTTTCAGAATTTTTCAGACAGGGTTTAAAAGTTACAAAGCAATTAAGGTTTTTGAAAAAAATGTATATTCATAAATAAGGCTGTTATTATACCCAAGATATGTACAGACTTACTCCTAAAATGTAAGAGTGTGTGCTTTTTGGCTTTATTTGGCCTCAGGAACATCCTTCTTCAGTATTCAGAAATAGTCTGCTAACATATTTGGACTCCACTTGCCTTGGTACCGTTTTTCCATATCCAAAATGTCTTGGTGAAATCTTTTTTGCCATGCTCATCATTGACTGCCCTGAGATTGTCTGGGGGGAAAAAAGTCCAAGTGTGACTCCAAAAGGTGGACTTTCAGACTCCTATTGCACCTCATGACTTTGTATGACGTCAATAGGTCATTCACAACTTGTGTTGGACCTGTCCGTATTGTCTGCTTGGTCTGCATTCTCAAGACTCATCACTGTGGGTTTTTTTTTTTTTTTTGGAGGCTCTGGCACAGGTAACTCCTGACTGGTAAATTAAGATATTTAACAGTATGTTTTGATTTTGATGTTATACCAGCTATATTTGTCAGGCAGAATTGGCAGTCTGAAGCGTGGTCTTTTGGTTCTCTCCAAATCATAGGAATGGCAAAAGACGTATGATGTGAACCTTTTGCCCATTCTGTGAGATGTCTGACACATGTAACACAACAAGAATGGGGCACCCAACTTTTATCCTGGTCACCCACTTTACAACCAAAATAATGGTCTTAACATTTTTTAATGAGGGGTGAGAAGGAATGTTTTTGGGATTTTAATGTCAATTCACCACATGTGTAGCAGAAAGAATTTGGGCTATTTACAGTTTCTTGGCATTATGATAGTGGATGGGGTTTCTGCACAACACTTAACACAAAAGCACAAATCTTCACACTGCACGTGAGATGTTTACACGGTGAACTCTAGCTGGCAACTGACGAGGAACTGCTACTCATGGGGGCTGTTTTGACATGTCCCAACGTGTCAAGATGAGTTTCTGCAGGCCCCTAGTGACTTGCCTATCTAGGCTTGTGCTTTCAAAAAATAAGCCATTGTACTTCACAAACAATGAAAATAGCTGTGTTCTGCAAACTTTTTGTTTCAAATGCCCCATATAGTACTGATATACAATATAAGTAAATATACTGGTACATAAAAACTATGGGTGATGGATAAATTCTGAAAACATCTTTGAATTCAGCATGCAAAATACATAAAATAGCCTTTTTTATGTGACAAAAAAACCTGTTCACCAGTGTTATGAGGATATTTTTGCATACCCAGATAGCTGAGTAATAGCAGTGTTAACATTGCTGGTAATACTTCTCAATGTTATACACAGTTCTGTAGCCTAAAATGTGTGTCTGTACATTCAAATCTAACACTAAGTGGGGGAAAATTGTTACTCAGCCATTTGAGATTTTATATGAAATTGCTAACGTGTCATTCTTACCTTTTTTAGGCTAACACCTGTGCTTGTTAATGGGATGAAATATTCTGAGATTGATATTATACTCCTTAAGGTGAGTTAAACTCGAATGGACAGAACAGTTCTTTGTGTGTTCTTTTTCAGTGTTCTTCCATCCCCTGGGGACTAAAAGCATCTTGTAACTTTTTCCATGCACCATATAGACTGAAGACAAAGAAGCCCCCCCCCCCAAACCCCCAAAATGTTGCTTTCTCTGAACCAGCCTTGTGTTTACTGAGTAGACCAAAGAAAGGCTGAAAGGATTGGAACATGAGTAAAGCTTTTTGTTGTTGAAGCACAGCTGAGATGAATCATTAAAATAAATCTGAAGCTTTCCAAGCTGTCATTGACATCTGCAGTCTGCTCTGCAGACTCCCCTCAGCTGGTGACCAGCTTATGGGTTTTAGGGTGTTGCACAGAGTTTTGTCTTGAGACTTTCCTCAGGCTGGCATGGTTGCAGCTGGCCACAGTCACTGTAATTGGAAAAATGGGAACAGAATCAGATTTGCAGATTTTCGGTTTTGATCTCTTGGCAGAGGGTAATGGTGGTATGAGAACAGTACCATGGGAAGTTGACAACATTATCAGAAGGTCAGGTTGGACCTCAACATTCCCTTGAAATCTAGTCAACGCAGCAGAGTTACTTTATTTTTTATATATATATGTATACTGAACCTTTGCTGGCTTAATTTGACATAACTTATTGGTGTTACTTGGTTGTACTAAAGATACTACCTATTTATCCTACTATGGGTAATTTGAGGTAGAAAAAACAAGATGTACTAAACTGCTAATGAAATGATCAAGTTCTTTGGTGCTCAAATCCCCCTGATGTATGTAAAGATCTATAGCAAAGATCAAAAAGCTCTCCTATCTTTGCTTTTAACCTAAGTTATTGAGGAGGAAACCTTTGTGCTTCAGAGAACTTTTGCACATCCAGTAATAAAATAAAAAAAAATGAACCATCGGTAGCGTTGTTATATTGATAGCCTTGTACTTGAAGGACCCAAGTTCAAATCCCTGTTTCAGTACAAATTGCCCAGATATAGAAGTAAATAATTTTTGTTTTAATTGGAGTGTAGCCAGAGAGGTGTAGAATCTTTGCCCTCAATCTTTGTCTCCCAGGGTGATGTGGAGGAGGATGAAGCAATCCCAGACAATGAGCAGGACATCCGGCCTCGGTTCCACCGTTCCCGGACAGTGGCTCAGCAGCATGAGGGTGATGGCATTGAGGAGGAAGATGATGATGAAGATGACTTGGATGATGATGACGACACTATCTCTGATTGGAACCTTCGTGAGTCTTCATAGGAGGGTTCTGTTCAACTCGGTTGTCTGTAGGAAGTTTAATGCATATCATGTCATGCTTAAAATCAGGGCATTACCTTGTGAAGTAACTTAGTTTTGGGGGTGGAAAAATTAAGGGTAGTACTTTTTAAAATATAAACATGATTTCAACATACGGGGGTGCGGTGGGTTGGACCAGGTCCTGCTCTCCGGTGGGTCTGGGGTTCGAGCCACGCGTGGGGTGCCTTGTGACAGACTGGCATCCCGTCCTGGGTGTGTCCCCTCCGTCTCCAGCCTTACGTTTTGTGTTGCCGGGTAGGCTCCGGCTCCCCGCAACCCCGTATGGAACAAGCGGTTCAGAGGGATTTCAACATCAAAGATGAACTCAAAATATTCTTTGCTACTTAAGGAGCCTTTAATATCAGAACCTGTGCACTTTGTAAGGAAATGTTGACGGGGGGCTAACTTCATTTCCCTTAGATGTGTACATCATTGTGAACCATAGCGCTAAACCCCATTGCAAATTTATGCACATTAATACCCTAAGTTAAAGTCCATGACTTCCCATCATTGCCTGATTTTCTGTGCACTTAAGATGCTGTTAGGCTTTGGCTACAGCTACCTGCAGCCTAATAGATGGCAATTGGTTCGATTTGATGGGAAGATGAGCTTGCCATCTGTCTGCCCCATCACTCAGGAAAGTGCTCTGCTGCTGCTCTTGATGTGCTGGCCAATGTGTTCCGGGATGATCTCCTGCTCCACATCCTGCCACTGCTGAAGGAGCTGCTCTTTCACCCTGACTGGGTCATCAAAGAGTCAGGCATCCTGGTGCTGGGGGCCATTGCTGAAGGCAGGTAGCAGCTGGGGGTATGGAGGCCTTGGGGGAGGGGTCCCGACCAGGTGATAGCAGTAGAACCTCGGTCCCTTGCAACACCAGATGGAGGGCTATTGAAGAAAGCTCTATGGTAGGAAGGTGGATGGATTCACCTGGTGGATGCAAATGTGTGTGCTATGCAATAGTTGTCACATATATATTAAAGTATGCTGACTGCATTTTTTTTTTTTTTTTTTTTTTTTTTTTTTAAAACTAGTAATTTAGTGACGCTTTGTGAGTCCAAGAATGCATTATTTCTTCCCCCGTGTATAGGTGTAATTTCACAAAACAAATAGCCTCATTATGTGAGGGGAAATACTGAGGCATTGTTCTACACTCTTGGGCTTTTTTGCACCTTAATTACTGGATGCAGTGTGTCCTGTTTTAGGAAGCACAAGTAGCAGAGGAAAGTATAAATATGCATGAAACAAAGTCCAAACCATATTCCTGTCATGCAATCTTGACCAACTCATTTGGGTAAGCACCTGATGTTGGTGTCCTCTGCTATAATGTTAAATTGTTTTAACATGAAATGGTATGTATAGCAGTGCCAGCAGACTGCAAAGTGTACTGTCAACTGTAAAGTTCTGGCAGAAGTTGGGGGTATTGATTGCACATTCTGAAATGTTCAAGAAGCACAGAATGTACACAGAATATGTAGTGTTATTGCACTCCTGGTGTTTTGTATGCTGGTTGAATTTAAAAACAATTGCTGTGACGACTGTGGTGGCAGTCGTTGGGATTTTGCACCCATCTGGACTGTTGGTAAAAAGGATGAGAACTTTGGCACTTGCTTAACTTTAAAAAAAGAGCTTATAAGCAATGCAGAGGCCTTGGGAGAACACCAAATGTTGTGAAGCAACCTGAAGCAATACACGGATTTTGGTACATTGTGAATAAATAGAGGGAAAGCTATTGGATAAGTCTGTCAACAAGATGCTGACTTTTAGGCTACTGTGTGGATACACACAGTGAGATTTGTCTCAATCTTTGGGATTTGTTTCCTTCTAAAGTCAGAACTGTACATGCTTTACTAACAAGGCCGTAGCTACTCGGAGAACTTTTCTGTATCAGCCCTGTTGACTGTTTGGTGATACAGTAATTGTCCTCCAGGTTGCATGCAGGGTATGATTCCATACCTACCAGAGCTCGTCCCGCACCTGGTGCAGTGTCTGTCAGACAAGAAGGCCTTGGTGCGCTCCATCACCTGCTGGACACTCAGCCGCTATGCTCACTGGGTGGTGAGCCAGCCGCCCGATACCTACCTGAAGCCCCTGATGACGGAGCTGCTCAAACGTATCCTGGACAGCAACAAGCGAGTCCAGGAGGCCGCCTGCAGGTATGAACACTACTCTCCCTCACAAGTGACATGCCCTGAATGGTTACTCTGCAGTAAAGGCTTTGTTGTTTTAGCCTTTTCTGCTGCTGTAGGTTTTTGAATGTAGAGTTCTTTACTTTGTAGTTGTAGCCTATATAGCTTTAATGACATCTAAAGCACTTACAGAAGCTGCTTTTAAAGGTGCTATATATAAAATAGTTTTATTAAATAGAATATTTTCATAATTGTGTTATCACTTTTAACCAAGCCAATGATTCTTCTGAATAAAATCTTCTACATGAATCTTGATCTTTTTTTTGAAGCTTATCTTTTAGCTTTGAGTCACTTAAAACAAATTATGCACATGATCATTTAACATAAAATGACCATACAATTTCCAGTTAAACACATCTGTACTTTGGCAGAATAAAAAGGTCGAATTTATTCTACCAGTGTTCTGCCTGCTGAGCGAAAACAGCCCATATTCCCTTGTATCAGCGCTTTTCCTCTATCAGAAATTAGGAGTTCATTGCTTAACATTAACCACTAGGGGGTAGTACACCATTGGCCACTGTGCTGGTCCCTCGTGCCTTGCATCATGAAAATTTTATGACGCATAAAATTTTTTTCCCCTTTGTGTTCATGTCCTTGTAGTTTTGATTATGGTGCCTTATTCATCTCTGTGGTGGTTAATTAATTAGTCCTGTACTTACATTATTTGAGCACAAAAAAATATATTGTCAGCCATTTAATTTTCATTGGAGGCAGTGGTGTTTGTAAAAGCAGGCAGGGACCCCTTCTTTGGTTTTCCTGTGTTATCACCACTAATGATGTTTGAAAAGCTCTTAATGGCCATGATGGGTTCCAGGGTTCATCGGTAAAGTATTTGTTTATGTGTGCAGTAACATGTGAAAGCACTTAAGATGGCATGAGATCTCTGCAAGCTCATCCAGCCATGAAAGTCTAATGTACCAGTACCCCTACCCCCACGCTTTGACGCCTTGGCTGGTGGGGTCTTCGGCAGGGAAATTCAGCCCCGCCTCATCGCCTCCTATCTGTCTCCCCGTTGCTTTTTGGAGATTCTTGTTTGGAAGTTGTGTTAAGGTGGGATGCATATTAAGATGGCAAAGTCACTTTTTGTGGTTGAATGATTTGTCTCTCCAAGTTCCTGCACTAAGAGCAGAACCTATTTGGCCTGCTGCAAGTTTACGCCCTAGCTGAGCTATATCTCTGACTCATAGTTCGGGTCCATAGTCCTCTCAGCTAGGTAAACAACCTTATGGAGCTGGTGTTTGGTCGTGTTATTACTATGCCATGTTCAGGGTCACAATGTCCAATTGAATGATGTGCTTTTTGTATTTTTTCTTCATTATATCTTCTAGCCTCATGGATGTTTTCTGGTTAAGTCTCAAACCTGATATTGCCATCTGCTAGTCAACATACACTTTTAATATGGTTCGTTTAATGCATATGTAGTAAGTGTCCTAGAAGTGTGCACTGGATCTTTATGTCCCATAGGAAAATCTACTGAAATGGAGTAAAATAGCCATCCTGAAACAAACACAGTGTAATTAGTGGTTATAAAACAAAGATGGAGAGAGGAAGCAAGGAGAAGCAGCTGTTTTGTGTCAGCCTTTATTCCTTATGCAGCCATTGGTAAACAGACCTGCTGGCTCTTGGCTCTTGTGTACAGTGCAGTGTGTGAACTCAAAAGCTGATTCTGTCCATCCTGACTGCCATTAGTGCCTTTGCCACTCTGGAGGAGGAAGCATGCACGGAGCTGGTGCCCTACCTCGCTTACATCTTGGACACCCTTGTCTTCGCCTTCAGCAAGTACCAGCACAAGAATCTCCTCATCCTGTATGATGCCATTGGCACACTGGCTGACTCCGTTGGACACCACCTTAACAAGCCAGTAATGACACCTCTTTGCTGAATAAGGGTTTTGTGAAATCAGTGTTTGCCTCAGCTCCTTTTTTTTTTTCTTTTTTTTCTTTTAAAAAAAAAAAAAAAAAAACCTGACAAATTCTTTGAATAAGAACATTAAAGCGTCAAGAACCAGAGAATGTTATGAGTAGTTTGTGTTCTGTTTAAACATGTTTTTACCAGTAATCTTGAAATGCAGTGTTTCTATTGCATTGAGTGGAATGGCAGAGGTGTGTAATTTATTTGGTTCTATTTGCAGGAGTACATCCAGATGCTGATGCCTCCTCTTATTCAGAAATGGAATCAACTTAAGGATGAAGACAAGGATCTGTTCCCCTTACTTGAGGTAACTTATTTTATGTTAGAAAACTCTAAGCAATTTAAGTTGCACATAATTTTGAAAGCACAGCATGGTGGCACAAGTGACTCTGACTCACAGCTCCTCTGTGTTCAGATGTTGCAGTCCAGCTCAGCGTGTGTTGAGTTTGCATGTACTCTTTTCACCTGGTTCCTCTCCAGGTGCTCTGTTTTCAACTTGCAGTCCAAAGACTTTTGTCTCAAGTGATTTGGTGACTGTAAATTGCCGTGTGTGTGTGTGTGTGTGTGTGTGTGTGTGTGTGTGTGTGTGTGTGTGTGTCCAGTTTGCCCTGCAATGGGCTGGTCTTCCATCTACAGCCTACCCTCCCTCATATCCTACAAGCTTTGACCTCTGTAACTCTATTAGAAAAGCCATTGATTTAAAATGAAGAGAAAAATGAAAACATGCGTTTATGTGAAATTTTAATTTTTCTCCACACAAATAAAATATTGCTTATTGCATACAGGTAGTCATCTACTTTGTTAGTTGAAAATCCCATTATATTGCATTATATGAGCCATGAGGATGTCTAAACATACACAAGTGCTGCAGTATAAGCTTTAATTTTTATTTATTTCTGCCCCCCCCCCCCCCCCAACTTCACACATAATGTTAAAATAATTTTAACCCAACCCCCAAAGGGTACAGGTTTGATCCCCACCTCCAGCTGTAGTACTCTTGAGCAAGGTACTTAGCCGTAATTGCTCCAGTAAAATTTATCTAGCTATATGAATGGGTAAATAATTGTAAGTACTTTAAAATTTTAATTTGCTTTAGATAAAAGCATCGGCTGAATGAATAAATGTATTTCATTTTGTAATTATTACAGTAAAGTTAATTATAAACGAGAGCGAGCTGAACTGCAGCGTATGCATTCGCCGCCATCTATACTCCTTTTGTAGTTAATGCTGCGTGGTATTCATTGAATTATGAATACTCATTTTTAGCTTTATACCCTTTTGAAATAAGTAATTTGAAGAGAATCAAATTAAAAGTTTTTTGTAACTTTTTAGCTTTGTAACCAAACACTGACAAACTCAAACAATAACAAATATGGCTTACTTGTGACAGCAGATGTAGTGGTTGCTGTTAGACATCATGATGAAACATCATGACTCAAAAGTAACACGTTACTGAGATCTTACAAAAGTGCTTAAGTAACGTTGCAGTGCATTTAGTTAACGTTTTCATTGTTGAATCATTGTAAAAGTCTCACTCTAAAGTTCATAGTCCGCTTGTTCTGTTGATATGGTTGTGGTCAAATTGTGCAGAAGCCCTGTTGACTGAGCTGCTCCTGCCTCTTCTCCCACAGTGCCTGTCCTCTGTGGCCACTGCCCTGCAATCTGGCTTTCTCCCATACTGTGAACCTGTGTACCAGCGCTGCGTCAACCTAGTGCAGAAAACGCTCGCCCAAGCCATGGTACGAACTCCCCTGGGTCTCTGATTTGCAGGCCTTTTTTCTGTTCTCTGTACATCTGAGTCATGTCCTCTGTTTACTTCCTTCAGTTAAAATCTGAGGCGAGTGATGGGTCCAGACTAGCCTGCCTTAGCCGTCGGGTAAATGCAATCACGCTTGTTTTTTGTTGCTGCTTTTCCTGCTGATAAACATGCCATGCCTAAAGCCTGCGTGAATTGGCTCAGGTCACCCAGGCTGTGGGTGCATTGAGAGCTCGCCTTCACACGCTGGGATGAGCCAGCCCGGGACGGTGTCACGGCAGGACGATGTCGCCCTTAAATGTTTGATGTTGCTGTGCCGCGTTCTGTGGACTGGAAATTTTTAATGGATGTCTCGTTTTCCCTCCGCTTCCTCACTCAATCTTTGCAGCTGCACCACACGCAGCCCAACCAGTACGAAGCCCCAGACAAGGACTTCATGATTGTGGCCCTGGACCTGTTGAGCGGCTTGGCCGAGGGGCTCGGAGGCAACATTGAGCAGCTGGTGGCACGCAGCAACATCCTCACACTCATGTACCAGTGCATGCAGGTAATTTGAGACCTAGGGCTCATCACAGCTGAGATTGTATTTGTACTCATTGTATACAAAACCCCAGTATAATGAAAGATGGTAAAATGTATATTTTCTGTAGCAAAATGTACCGGAAAGGTTTGTTTTGGAGATAAGTGCTGACTCTGTACTTGGTTCAGCATAGGTGCTCCATGTTTGGGGGTGGCTGACAGTGATTATAGAAGATAACTTTCCCATATCCTCTCTTTCAGGACAAAATGCCTGAAGTCAGACAAAGTTCATTTGCCCTCTTGGGTGATTTAACAAAGGCTTGTTTTCAGCATGTCAAGCCATGTATTGGTACGTACTTGTCTAGAAGAAACTGACTCGTTGGCTTATTGATGTTGAATTGTTGATGTTGATTTTTGGCTAATCTCTGTAAATCATTTTTTGTTTTCACAGCGGATTTTATGCCTATTCTGGGTACTAATCTAAATCCAGAATTAATTTCAGTGTGCAACAATGCAACATGGGCAATTGGAGAGATATCTATACAAATGGGTAAGTGCGTCTAAACTCTGCCCCCAGTCATAATACTGTACTACTTTTTGTTAGGAACAGGAACTGTATTGCTTTTGCTGGATAAATGGTACCAATGTAAAGACTGAACTCCTGCTGGATACCAGTTTTTTTTAAAAGCATTGGATTAAAAAAAAAAATTGAAGACATGTTGACTGATTTCCTCAACACTTCTGCAGCAGTTTCCAGAGATCTAGGACACTTGTGGGTTTCTTTGCTTTTACTCTTTTACTTTGAGATGTACATTGCTTTGAAAAGAGGCATCTGCTAAATGAATGAATGTAAATGTACTCTTGTGTCCAATTCAGCCCATACAAGTATTGCCAGATTGTCCACTTGAAATCAGACTTTTTTTACTGGTACTTTACTTGGTCACTTAAGTATAACAATGATGCACGCATTGTGCAAACAGGCATTGGTGTTAAATTTGAAGCTGGGCTGTTGCCTTTCCCTCTTCCAGGTGCTGAAATGCAGCCCTACATAGCGATGGTGTTGCACCAACTGGTGGAGATCATTAACAGGCCCAATACGCCCAAGACATTGTTGGAGAATACAGGTACCACATGGTGATGTGTGCTGAGCTGGGCAGCACTGCGGAGGTGTCTGCCAACACAGTGGGAAAGTCGCAGACTGGAGTGCCTGTTAATCTCACTACTCGCAAGACGTACTTACAAGTTTCAGGGGTTTGTAATTCATTCATCAATTCAGTGTGACTGCGTTACAAATCAACCCTCATTTAATAATTTGGGGGAAAAAAAAGAGGCAAAATACCTCCCTGAATGATTTAAGTATTGAAACCGAAAGAAACTTGTAACTGTACAGTCTTAGTATTAACAGAACTGGATTAAGAAAACTGTTGCCATAGTTTTACATTATGAATCTGTAAAAATTTTATATATAAAAATCTGTGTGGTTAAAATTTATGGCCTACAGTCTGATTTGGCCAAATTTTGCTGTTTTTTCCTTGTTAAAATATTGTATAAATAAATATAAATGCATTTAGAGGAAGATGCACAACACTTAAATGTAATTAAAGATACAGCACCTTTATATATAGAAATCTTCCCTTTGTATATTTTTCATATTACAAGGATTCATTTTGACTGGAAACTATTCAGGTTTTTTTAAAATGGCCACAATTCTTACAATTAGTTTCCTAACAAAGGTGAAAGTGTAATTTTAACATTCTTAGGGCAATATTAGGGCATTCTAGATGTGTTCCTGTTTGTTTGTCAATTTATTTGTTGTTTTAGTTACTGTTTTCAATGTGAATGCATATCTGCAAATAGATGTTGAATGTTGTTTAGTTAAGGATGGCAAATGTTTAATGCAGGATATCTGATTTTTTTTTTTTTTTTTTTCCCTCTCTCTTTGGTCTGTGTATAATTTTAAAAAATCTGTAGCGTTAAATTGCCAGAAGAGACATTTCTGAATGCTGTAAATGAAGACAAAGAAAGGCATTTATTCATTAGGTTTTCCAGGTGGTCTTTTACATGCAAACTGAAATGTCTGCCACATATAAATTGGCAGAAAGTAGTCATCTGAAACCTGGAGATCCTCACATTTCTGCTCACGCCAGGTTTTTACCTTGAAAATTAAATGAAATAATTTTGACTAACATCTATGCACCCTGTCACAAAATCAAAATGATGCCGACAAAATGTTGGGCAGCGGCTTCCTCTGCTGCAACCAATCAGTGTATCCTGCAGTGAACCTGTATCTAATGAGCATTCATCTGCTTTCTGCATGTTTCATTGGATTGTTCATAAATGCCTGTTTTAATGAGAATGTTGCATAGTTTGTGTCTCTTAAACTTAGGTCTCCCTCCTCTGCTTCATACGAATCTGCTGGAATCTAGTGTTCTCCATGTAGTTGGCTTGGAGTAATCTTAAAACCATTTCTTTTTTCTTATGTAAGATTAACCTTTTTGTGAGTTTAAGGGAGAGAACTTGCAAAGCTCAATAGCTTTTTTTTTTTAATTTTTTTTTTTTAAGATTAACTTTTCTTTTTGAAATCTGCATTTTTTTGCAGTTCACCATGTTTTCTTTAAACATCAGCTCAAAACTATTGTGAAATGAAGTGGTACCGTGACTCGCTTTTCAAGCTGAACGCCGTTGCAGTGTTCCTCCTCTGTAGAGTGTGTACTGATCTGTATTTTGTTCATGCAGCATTTTCCTAATGTTACATTGTGCTTTCAAGTGTTCTCCCTTAAATGTTTTGTTTGTTTTAGAGGTTCATATTTGACATTCCCCTTAGTTGGGGTAATAATAATCAACACTAGTGAATTCTTATGTTTATTATCATACACAGGTTCTGTTGATTTCTGTTTCTGAGTTATTTGTTGTTTTTCTTTATTTTTTCTCCTCCCCCTCATTTGCTCATGTCTTGGTTGGCGTTTGGTGGTGTATAACCGTGATTGCGTTACCTTAGCAATAACAATTGGTCGTCTTGGTTACGTTTGTCCTCAAGAGGTGGCTCCCATGCTACAGCAGTTTATAAGACCCTGGTGTGTATTATTCAATCTTTTATTTAATTCATTTCTTCACTCTCCTCTTTGTCTCTCTGTCTCTCTCTTTCAGTCTGAAAGAACTATTTTGTTTCTTAGAATCACAGTCTAATCATTGCCAACCATGTGACTAATCCTGTCCTTTTTTTAGGTCTTGTGATTTTTCTCCTTAGTAGTACCTTTCATGTATATATTTTTTTAATTTTATGTTTATTGTCGCTAACAACTAATTAGTGCATGGGATAAGATTGTCACATGCTTGCTGGTTCAAAAGAAAGGAGGAAAAAAAAAAAAAAAAGCTTGTCTATATGCCAAAAAGAGCATTATCAGTTCACCAGAAGTCTATCCCCAATGCATGATGTTCCAAACTTTATTTTTGGTCAAAATAATTGGTGTATAGAAGGTGCTTTTGGTAGATATCCATGTTTATAGTATAATAATTAATATGAAATAAAATGCCTTTTATTGATATGTTAATTTTTAGTTGTAATGAAGTAGAAATGACAGGTGGCTCTTACTGTGTATGTGAAAATGTGCTGCATTATTTTAGTAGTCCAAAGCATTTTCAAAGGCATACTACACACAATAAATCTTTTATGAAATCCAATAGTTTGTAAACTCCAGAATACTAGAACATTTAAATAATTAGCCTAAATTAGTAATTAACAACTTGGGTGGTTCCCTGTGTCACAAACGCACTAACTAGTAAATGAATACTTATTAAAATGACTATTTTTCAGGATTACAGTTTGTAAATTTTCAGTTCAGATCTAAATCTGACCTTTCATTTATTTAAAAAAAAAAAAAAAAAAATTAGGGAAAACTATAATTAAAGCTGGAACCCAAAGCTTATTTAAGTATAATTAATGAGAACCACAGTATGTGCTCATGTAGTAGATCTGACTGTTTGGAAATGACAAAGTATGCTAGCTGCTGAAAATGAGAACTGTGCTTAGTGTGAATCTTTCTGGTGTTTCTGTTGGCAGGTGCACCTCTTTACGTAACATAAGAGACAATGAGGAGAAAGACTCTGCTTTTCGAGGCATCTGCACAATGATCAGTGTCAATCCAGGAGGAGTGGTACAGGTGATGCCTTGATTTTTTTTTTTTTTTTTTTTCTTTCTTCCCCCCTCTCTCCTCCCTTCTATTTTGAGGTCAGAAGTCTGCAGTTGAATTTGAGTGGAGGTCAGACTTTTATCTTTTGAACACATGGCTTTCTCTTGTCTCCTATAGGACTTTATATTTTTCTGTGATGCAGTCGCCTCATGGGTTAATCCTAAAGATGATCTACGAGACATGTTCTGTAAGGTAAAGAGAACCATTTAACTGCTAAAGAAAATTTGCTTTGGTATGTCCTCTTGCATGGATTGATGTTACTAATTTTTCTTTACAGCAACAGATTGTCATCTTCATTTTGAATGCTTAGTGCAGATTTTTAACAGCATATGCCATTCTCATGTTGACCTATGAGCTATGTTCAAGGTTACATTTCCAGTGCTCTCTGGATTCACTCAGCTGGTAACATGCTGTTTCAGATCCTTCATGGGTTTAAGAACCAAGTGGGAGATGAGAACTGGAGGCGGTTTTCGGATCAGTTCCCCTTGCCTCTGAAAGAGCGCCTGGCGGCATTCTATGGAGTGTAACTTTGTCAGTAGGAGCAGTCCTGATCTGGGGGTGAGTTTTTTGTTCTGCATTTAACTTTTGGATCATCGCATTGCCTACATGCTGTACCGTGATACAGTTACATGGGTTCTCAAGAACTCGTGGTCTCATGCACGTTTAAAACATGTGTTTCTCATGATTCTGTACTGAATGTAATTTACCCCATTAAAAACAAATTCCTTTATTAAAATTGGAAGTAGGATTGAATTTTGCCAACCATATTTAATGAAGTTTCAGTTTTCAAGCTGCAAGTGTCTGTCACATTTTACTTTCTATAAACGCACTGTTTACCCTTAAACAGTGCTGCTTTCAGTTGCATTCATTAGCCCCTCCCCAGTGGCTTAATGGAGTAAATTATTGGCCTTCCCTGAAAGAAGTAATGAATCATTCTCATGCAAAACACTTCTGGTTTGTTACATTTAACCTATACATCAAATTTTGGGTGAAGTGTTTTGGCTGAAAAACATTAATGTTGCTTATGAATGTTCATCTTGAATTCTGCATGTGTGGTAAAACTCTAAAAAGTACGCTTAGTTTATTACCTTTACAGTTTGTGTTGCAGTGGGTGCAATGGTCTACCCTGATAGATATGTTCAGGTTGCAACACATGTATTTATTGGATAAGGTTGAAGCTCTTGAACAGGAAAAAAGTTCATGGACACTAAAAGTATGCCTAATTTTTGTAAATTCTCCCAACCAACTTGTCTTAAATTTCTGCATTCTTTGCATAAATAGTATTCAATCTTCTGTGCACAGTATGTGATGTCCCCCCCTTGCTTTTTTTTCAGGTCATTCACTGTGGGAGACAACGGGGAGCCTCTGTACCCAGGGAAATAAATGCCCTTTGCTGGGGGGAAAGGGGGAACCAGTGGGCTGGGTGGGACTCGGTGCCTTCCCAGCCCTTCTGAGCGGGGTGGGAGGGAGGTGTTGGCCGTGCAGCTGTTTACACGGACAGGTGAATGGGAACCGTCAATTTGGAGGGAGGAAACAATTAAGCTTTTCACGACTCTGTTACAATGAAGAACTAAACCAAGATTTTTGTCGTTTTGTAGAGCACATCTGTATAGGTGTGGTATTAAAAAAAACCTCTGGGAAAACTGAAATTTTGTTTTTGTATTACAATGGGTTTAAACTTAAGAGTATTAGCACAAAAACATTGCTGGGGATTTAAAACTGAAGTATAAGTTGGAGTACATACAGGTATAAGACAGTAGAAAATAACTGCATAGAAACATACATGATGAAGCAAATGCTTTTCAGAGCTAACTTGTCCATGTCTCTACAGTGGACAGCTACTAGCCACAAAGAGTAGATGGTGATGAAAGAAAGTAAAACTCTCACATTCAAGACACAGCCTAGCCAAACGCTAGTCAGTTCTCTATGTCTGCATATCATAGGAATAAAATGCATCCTCATATGTCACAGTTGGAATATTTACTGAAACTAGGTGGGACAATGGTAATGCCTTCATAAAACTTAGACTGTTGACATAAGCAGGTTGGCAAATGCCATAGAAGTGCATTTGAATTTTGTTGTTTTTTTTTTCTTTTTCTTTTTTTCTTTTTTTTTTTTTTGGGGGGGGGGTGATTGAAAGTGGTCTTAGAAAAATAGCATGCTTGCATTTCAGTGGGGATGGTGTACATCAGCAGCAGTGTGTTGCCCTGTATTAAAATTCTGTTTTTCTTTTGGTGTAGAACTTCTGATTTCTATTAAGGATAGGTTTAAGTCCAGTAGCTTCCAATTACACACCAGGAGATACCTGTAGAACTTAAGACTAAGGTTGATCATAGTAGCGTCTCCAAACCTGCACAATGTGGGAAGCCGATATACCTGTGCAAACATTGCTCCTGTGCAGTCATTGTAAATGTACTTTCTGCATGGACATATACTAGTGAACATCCCAGACTTTTCTGGGACTGCAAGCTGTGTGGTTAGGAAAGCAGTTAAGGGCTTTGTTGAACTTTAGTTGGCTCTGTTAGGGCAACAATCAGTTTCTGCTTGAGGTTCATGGTTGTCCATCTCCACTCAATGTTCTCGTTTTCATTATATTTCATTTTTTCTGTCTAACGCATGATCGTAAGGATGCTTTAGTTTTTAATTTTTTTTTTTTTTTTTTTTTTTTTTTATTCTGAAAAGGATATAATAAGCAGGGTACTCAAACTTGATCCGTGCATGTTGGTGGCCCTTACTACCCTTATTAGATTAATGGGTACTTACATAGAACATGGAAGGTGGTTTATGACCCTCTGTCACTTTATTTGGCTATTTGTTTCAATTTTTTTCAGTCTATATTGTGAGAGTATGTCCTTGTTTGTTTAACCTGTCCCTTCACTCTAATATGTATTTGTAATATTGTTTAATACTGTGAATCTGGGACAAAATAGATCTGGTACTTCTGTGTGTTTTGATTCTCAAGTGCAAGTCTTGAATTTGTAAGTTGTGTGACTGTATCCCATGATGAACATGACGAAGAGGTGGGGATTATGAACAGATCTTAAAAAAAAAAAAAAAACGCTCTGCTGGTCAGAGTGTGGCCTGCAGCGTTTCCCCTCTCAAGGCATGCACATGGGTATGAAAGTGTACCTTTGTGCACTCGTGCATCCAATTCTAAAGCCATAGCAGACTTGCTGACTGGTGGGAGCCCAAGCCTAATAGTAGAGTTCAAGTACTCTTATTTTAGTGGATCTCTGCATGTTCTCATTCTGTGTGTGACGGATGGATGGAAGAATTGATTGCACTGACTTAAACCGACACAAGTGTCTGGTTTTTAGGGATTATTTTATATTTTAAGATGCTTCTGAATGCTTGAGAGCATGCCATTTTCCACATTCCTTTTCCCCCCCCATTTCCCTCAACTTCATGCCTTCTGCTTTACTTGAAAAGGAGTATTTCATGTACATTTCAAACTTCAGTCCTAATGCATATTCATGACCCTTTTGTTCACAGCTTTGTGGGTTATCTTGTTGCCTATTAATGTTTTTATTTATTTAAAATAGTGCTTTAAATTTCAGTGACTATGAAATCATTAACCATTGGAGTTGCAACATTAAATCTAAGTCCTTTTATATGAGAATAAGCTACCACAGACATTTTTGGATTAGTTCCACTGTGTGAAGTTTGGTCAAAACATACATGCATTTAAAGGACTATGCAGAGTCTTACTGAAATAGACTTTGAATGTGGAAAATTGGATGGCCGTATTTTGAACACGAAACTACTGTTTAGTCACCTCAAATATTTATTTATTTATTCTAAAAACTGATTACTTGTTCCTCTGCCTTAGGATATAAAACACCTGAAAGAATGAACAGTATAGTTACAAGAAAAAGTAAACATCATGGGATATGTGAAGCACCTGTTTTTATGGTTTTCATGTTTGTGCTGTGTGAATGTTTCTGAATTTGTGATATTTTGTCTTGTCACATTCCAGATGTTTGGCATGCTTAAAGCACGGCTTAATTTGTCTGCTACTTTCACACTGAAGACGCTTTTGGTGTGCTGTCTTACAGATATGGCCGCTGCTAAGTGATGTAGTTTTCTACTTGAATATTTTTGTTGTAGAAACCTCAGGAGGTCTGTGTTTACTGTTTTATATGTATGCCTTTTCCATTTGAGCTTCCCCTCCGAAGGACTCTAACAATAATAGACTACAAAGCAACTCCTGTTAAAGCCCACATACTTTTTACGCAAGTATTAATTTTAGTAACTTCACTATCTGACGGAAGCTTGACTTTCATGATCATGATTTTAAGAAAAATTCTTGGCAATGTAGAGAGAAATAATACTCATTGTATTTAAGTGTCAAGATGGAACAAAACAAAAAAACAGCCATAGCAGAATAATACACTAAAATTAATGAGCTGGAAGGAAAAATAAAACTGGCACATAACAGAAGAAAGGGGTGGTGGGGATAGATGTTTAGGTTCACTGTTTAAAAAGTGTGGAATTTACTGCGATGCCTTGCAAATCAGCTGGATGATTTAAGTGGAAATAGTACTGACTGGGGGGATGCATATTGCACATCTTGATTTTATCTGGTCTGACTTGGGTGAGGGAAGGGAATTTTTCTATTGTGGGGGTTATTTGATTAAAAAAGCTTTATGAAACTTGTCCCAAGTTTCTTAATACTGCACCAACTACTGTAATGTTAGAATGTCTCCTTCAAAACCACCATCCAGCAAACCTCTTTAGCTCTGTATACTTGACTAGTATTTCTTAAAGTCTGCCTTCACTCTTTCGCAAACATAAGAGAACTTAATTTTGAATAGTAATATGGTTTTAATTTTTGATAAGCTGCTGAATTTTAAGGAAAATTTTTTTGGGGCCACCAAATATTTTGGATCATGCAAAGAATATATATTGTACTGTAGTAATTTTGTAATGACATTTGTATGATGTAGTGATAGATGTGAATGTTAATCACTGCTTGGATCTGTAAATTGTTAAATAAATTGTTTACATACATCAATGAAGCTTGCTTATTTTTAAACTGGTCAGCTTCAGTGTAACCCAACACATTTCCTCTGGTGCATTACTCCAGTTCCTGGACTCCACCTCAAGAGTAGCTCAGTCTCCTGTGCATTTGGTCACAAGTTTTCCAATTGTGTGAGTAGGATGCAATAACTGTGAATCACTGACTCTAATACAATTGTTTGCTGCCCTTATTCAGAAGTTGTAATACCAAGCATTTACATGGGTATTCAATAACAAAATGTTTTGAAAGTAAAAAGCACTGGCTGTAGGACAGTCAGTACCTGATGTCATCCTTTTCAGTGAGGGATGTATTTAATAATCCAAGTCCTTGGATAATCTTTGACTGCTCAGCTCATGGCTTTTATTCAAAGTGACTTGTAGTGGCCATTTATACAACTGGGGATTTTAACTGGGCCAATTCAGGGTGAGAGCCTTGCTCAAGGGTACTACAGCAGGATTCCTAGTGGAACTCGAAATGGCAGCATTCAAGTGCAACTATTTAACTTGATTGGCAACATGATGGCATAGAAACTTGTGCTCATGTAAAGCAACCACAGGGTAATTTAAAAGTTCGAGACTGGCTGGAGTTTAAAAAAAAAAAAAAAAAAAAAAAAAAAAAAGTTAAATATTCACACATTTAGAATATTTACAAGCAGGGTCACATTGTTCTTTCTGTAGGGCAGAGTTAAGTTATTCAGAGCTGGGAGCATAATGCCATACTACTGTAACTGCTCTCAGCTGTTAATTTAGTAGGTAACTGATTATGGACCTGGTTTTGAAACCTGGGGGTTGCTGGTTCATGTGCCACTCTGCTACTGCTGTAGTGCCTTTGAGCAAGCTGCTTACCTTGAATTACCCCAGTAAAAATTTCTGTATATCAAAATGTATGAAAGTGTATGGAAAATGAGGTAAATGTCACAGGATCTACACCCTAGTACCTATAAATCCTGATCATTCACTGCATCCCATCAAAATATTCCATCTCTGGCTGCTTGGCAGTCCCATGGTCAAGGAGTTTAAAACAAAGTCTGTAGGTTTTCAGTTTTTGTGAAATATCTCAATCTTGAATGTTGTGGAATGAGCTCCTGCTATCTCTCAGAACTACTGAATCCCTTGCACAGTTCAACAGTCTCAAAACCCATCTCTTTTAGAGCTACTTCTCTCCTGATCTCTTAACAGCTCCATAAAGTTACACTACATCACGTGTCATGAGTTTGTGTTCACTATTTGATTCAACTCCATAGTGTAATGTGTGCTGGTGAAAATGGTGTTATCAGACTAGTGCTTTGATAATTGCATCTATCGACAGACTGTGTAATGCACCTTTGTTTCCTATCAGCTGTATGTACATTTGCAAAATAGCTTCTGCTAAAAGAATAAATGTATGTAAAAGTGACAGCTAAAGTATGAATTAATGAAATCTTTACTCCTGCAGCAGTACCCTTGAGTAAGGTATTTTCCAGGAACTTTAGCAGTAACATAAAATTTAGTGGCCCTCATTTCAGTAAGCTGGTCTATGTCCTTGAACATAGTAAGAGGAATGAGGGGAAATAGTAAAACAATATGCCAAGTATAACACAAGATGGGTGCTAGGTCTTCACAAAATGAGTAAAACAGAGTAAAAGTGGAACAGCACTCATGTTTGTACTTTTGACTATTGCGATATGAGATTTTTGCCTGGACTGTCTTGGGCCCAAAGCCTTCAGGGTGTATGGAACATTTATGAAACATACAAATACCATTTGAATTAAATTCTTAACACAAATACAAAACAAAGACATGTTATATTTTGCAAACTTAACAGATATAACAAAATGGAACAAATGCCAGGGATGCAAAAACACAGATTACAGAAAAAGCTTGAATTCACAATTCTATGGTCTTTAAAGCTTTACAATTACTTCAGGTAAGGGCATTATTGATATACTGCTTGACAGCACAGTGAAACACAAAAAACAGAAGTTAAACTTTTATGAATATGACCGCTTGCAAATAAACTAAAATCAACCAAATTGTGTTTTAATCTCTCTTCCTAGTGTTGTGGAAATCAAGCAGCAGGTTTTAAAAAAAAAAAAAAAAAAAAAAGTGATAACACAAATGATCATGATTAACGAATGTACCGGGATCTTTGCCGAATATTTGGGTATGCGAACAGTGCAACATACGAAACAAATGAGCGTCACATTACGTCATATTAGAATCGTATGAGTTTTTTTTTTTTTTTTTTTTTCTTTTTTTACAGTGACCAGGGGTGGCGCTGTTTCTCCTCCTGCCTCAGCGGCTCCTGGAGAAGCGCCGCGGCGGCGACTGGAGCTGCTCAGGCTGAGAGGTGGAGTCTGACGGGAGGGAAGGAGGGACGGACGGACGGAGGGAGAAGAAAGAGAGGAAAAAAAAGAGAAAAAAGGCAGACACAACAGAATAGGGGGAGGACGGCAGAATAACTACGTCAGCTGAAATTAACGTAATAATATAAATATTTACCAGTTGCTGCGAGATAAAAAGAAGACACCAAGAAGATGATAACGCCGTATTTCCTAGAGAATTTCTGGGTATGTTGTTTCGCCTGTATTGACTGTCACTGTGAGCTGTTAGCTCGCTAACTCTATCAGTGGCGGCGACCAGCATAACCGCGTACCTCAGCAGCAAAACGTGAGGCGGGCGGCTGGCCGGGTGTTTTGTTTACTGTGCTTTTCTGAAGTTCTTGCCTTGTTTCAGGCGCTTACCGGTAACAAGAAGCGCTCTCATAACATCCGTCGGAGGACAGTAATATTAATATGGTAAAATTAGCGCTCATATGTGCTTTTCGGCGAATACCATTATGGTACCTTGGACATTGGGCCTCAAGAAGGTCCATCTAACGCGAGTGGTCAAATAGAGCCCTCCTTTCGACTTCGCTCATTGGCTGTCGCTTAAGTGTTGGAACCGATGCGGTGCTAGAGCTAAACGTGATTGGTGCGTTTTGATGTCCGTCAATTTTGTTGCTCACGTCACTGTCTTCCGTAATTAAGTTAGAATGAGAGGCCAAGTGTTCTTAAAAGTTTGTCTAGTTCGGTAGTGATAAAGTGGCAAGAATGATGAATGTGACGTTTCCCTGCCGCTAAATATTAAATAACGATCTTATATTGCCCTGCTGTTTCTGCGATGTGTTTACCGTCCCGCAGCTGATGTGTCGAATGAGGTACAGCAGGCCGACCTGCTCTGTGTGTGTGGGGAAAAAAAACAGCCCTCGACTTACACAATTTTCTACAGTATTATTATTATTTATTATTATTAGTCGATTCGATACATGATACATGTCAGTCAGCAGCGGATCGTTACGTTCAGCATTGTTTGGGATAACTTTTGTCTTATACACCCAGTTCATGTAAAGCTAGCTGATATTTTGCTTTGCTAATTAATGAATTTGTGTTTCCAAAATCTTTTTTTTTTTTTAATTTTATTTAATGCACAACAGTATTTTATAATAAATCTCACACAGTTTGCAGTTTGCATGGCACTCCGGCCAGCCTTGAAACGTGGAGGTGTACTTATTTTTTTGGCAAGTTGAAATAAATATATATACACTCACATAGACCGTTTGCCTTTTTTTTTTTTTTTCGTACTCATTATTTCCACGGATAGAAATTCAGGCAACTTAAGCACAGTCGTTTAAACATTTCTCATTTCTTGAAAGAAAAAGGATCGTCCTGGTGTATTTAAGAGGAGAACAGGTAAGCGGGACGTTTACCACGCAGGTGTATTTATTCCAGTGGTTTTGTGTATTGTCATCACTGAACGCTGCATCTTGTGGTAAGTATGTATTTTGTATTTTGTAAAGGGTATTTTGTGTCCCTTGGCTGAATGGGTGGGTCAGGGCTTTGCAGCTATGATGGTAGCTAAGGAAGTGTGTTAATGATCAGAAAGATCTCAGGCTTTGTTGCTCAGCCTGGAACCGTTTCCCTGAATCTTCAGCTGTGCGCAGGTAAAAACTGTAGTCGCTGCAAGTTTGTCGCTCTGAGGATTCGCGAAGAAACCGAGCGCAGAGGCAGGTGCGATGTGCCTCGTCCAGGTTGGATCATCCGTCATACTTGGTACCTGCCGCACGCACGTACGTGAACGCCGGGAGGAGGAGAAATGAACAATGGCTGCATTCCTGAGGTGTTTGTCCACGTTAAAGGAAGCGAAGTGTTATGATGAGTGGGTGTTGTCCTCTGTTTCGTAACTCGCTTCGGAAATCAAACAAAACGCCGAAGAGCCGTAGGGGCGTCGCTTGTGGAAAGGGGGCGGGGACGTTTCCCCGTGTTGTTTTTGGGAATTGGGTCGTAGCATTTGGAGAAAAGTACAGTACGGGGGCTCTGGGTGGCTTAGCCTGGATAAGCCCCACTGCTTGTGCTGCGATTTTGAGTTATTTGGTCCGAAGAGACCTGGATGCTTCCATACTGGCCGCAGCGAGCGAGCGGGCTGGCTGCTGCGTGAGCACCCCGTGCAGATCGGTACGCAGGTCCGCTGGCCAGTGGCGAGAGATACGTTGCCTTCCTTCCTGCTATTGCGAACGCTGCAGCGCAGCCGCACAACTGTCAGCGTGCAGTGAAAGCCATTTGTGCAAAGAGAGCCATTGGAAGGTGTTTAAAGCTGCTGCCTTGGACCCAAAGAACTCAGGTTCACAGCCTGTTCCTGCCATAGTTTCCTTAAGCAAGGTATTTACCCTACACTGCTCCAGTGAAAATGAGCAAGCGGTATAAATGGGTGAATCGCCATAAGTAGCTTCACACCGAGTGCTGCTGTGATGAAAAATGGTGGCCAAATATATAAACGTAATGCAGCGGAATGGAGTCGGTGTGCAAGAAGTGTTGCATTCTGCCTTCCAGGCATCTGTGAGCAGGTGGAATGTGTTAGGTGCAGGTGAGTCTGCTACTGAGAATCTACACTGGTGGGGTTGGGTATATGTTGCCATTTATGTGGTTTTCATGCTAGGGTAGGAAGTGGTTTACCATTGCCTTCTTCTGTGTGTGTTTTGGAACTGAGAGAGGAAAACCACGTGTAAAAACTCTGCAAACTCCACATAGACAAACTTGCATCCATATCTACAACTAGAGCCCGAGAGCTGTGAGGCACCAGCGCTACTTGCTGAACAATGCAACATTGCAGTTTTGTCCTAGGTATGGTCTCCCAGTGAAGGCAATTCAGTGAAAAGTCATAGAGACAGAAGTCACGAGTGACGTGTTTGCTGCCAAGACGAGAGAGGAAATTCCTGAATGATAATGAGAATAGTTAGCAGTGAGAACTATTTGTGAATTGTATTCATCTGGGCTTTGTGATTTAACGTTCTTTCATTCAAGGTGGATGACGGTCCGTGTTTTAAATTTTTTTAATTTTTTAATGTTATCAGGGTTGAACCTCTCAAGTGGAATAAGAGCCTTTTAGGGTCATGTACAGCGTTCTCTTGACCCCCCAGCAGGTGCATCCAATTGCGGAGTGGAGCCGCACTGATTTTACACAGTGTGCCCTCAGTCGCGGAGCATCTTTGTTTCAGGCGGTATTGCAACACAGTTGCGTATGAGATGATTTTACCAAGCAGTGCAGAGACATAATGATTTTAACTGCTAATATCTTTCTGTTACAAACCCTTTGGGAAAATGCCTTCCAAGCAGTTCTTGAGTGCTGAGTTTCCTGACACTGCAAATGTAACAGACATGTAATACTATCACACTTGCAAATTTTTTTCCCCCCCCTCTTGTTTATGGATCATTGCATCCCCCAAAGTCACTCCTGCTTATATAATTTCTGGTACCAGTGTGAAATGTAATGGGTTATTGCACTTATTACAGATAAGCCTCAGCCGGCGTTTAGAGCCATCAGGACTCGGCATTGATAACCCGGTCCTTCACCAGGTGAAAGTAGCACCGATCGCCAGGCCAACAGGCACGCGTGGGCTCTGAAAGCAGAATGACAGTCCCTTGTGAAGAGGTGTCCAAAGCTCAGGAAAGCACGCGTGGAGTGTTCCGGAGTGCCTACGCGCTGCGGCTCTGGCTGAGAGGCCAATCAGCTGTGTGTTTAAAATGCACGGCACGTGCTGTCCTGTTGAGGCATGCTGTCACACACAGACAGCCTTTGCTGTGTGCAGGAGAAGCAAAAAGGATGTGCAGGTGACAGTGCAACTTGCAAGGGTTTAATGTTATTAAGCCAAACCCTTTGGTCGCACATCCAGTTCTTTAACCTGCTATGTTGTCTGCTTGCTGCTGTATTAGTGGATTCAGAGGTTTGGTCTGTTCAAGCAGGAACCCGAAAGTTTGTCAGTATTAAGGATGACAGCTGGATTCACTCACTGTCAGCAAGCACTTGTCTGAGAGCAGGGTTGCCGTGCTCCAGAGCCTACCCCAGTACAGGGTAGGCAGGGTACACCCCAGATGGGATGCTTGTCCTTCTCACGGTAGCCACTCACACTCGCACGGTTCAGGGACATTCGCTTCAGGCTAGTCTTCACGTCGGACATTGCCTGGGGTGTATGAATGTGTGACTTTCTGAATGACGGTCTCATGTTAATTCTTGCTGCGGTTGTGATGGGAAAAATTCCATTTTAAGGGAATTGTGTGCAGACCTCAATTTTGGCTTTTGTATCCCTGTGTTTCCATGAGTTCATTCCAGTCCCACTTGATCACTCTCAGGTGGAACAGGGAGTTTTTTTTTTTTTTTTTTTTTTTTTGCGTTGGCTTTAAAAATGGCTGGCAGCTGTCCCACGCGGCTGGATGTGTCTCATTCTTCTTCATATGTCAGAATTCAGGATCTTTGGTTTTTGGTCTTTTGTTGGCTGCAGCTGGCTGTGCTTCCTGGAGTGTAAAGGGGAAAAAACTAAACATATCTTCATAATTAAGAGTATAAATGCAACAAGCTGAAGGATTGTGGAAGTAAGTGATTAGGTGGAGAGACAGCATCTGCAGGGCTTGGCATTAATTTTTAGCGTTTGGTTATTCACAGGACAGGTACATTTTACCTGTCCCATCAAATTTTGCACCTGTCCCATTTTGTGCAAATGAAAATGACTTTGGTTAAAACACCCTTGAAAACTTTAATTAATGTGAGGTTATCAGGGTCACATGTGAAGGGAGTGTGTTTACAGAAAGTTCCAACTTGAAGAAATTGAACCAAATGGCAAGATATTGGGGCTATTTTGCTTCATTTTTGACAAATTTGGATGCTTTCCATCAAAAAACAATTCCAATGCAAGGGAAGCATTTAGTGATTACACACATTTTCTTTATGATGGAGACAGCATTTTGGATCAAATTTCTTAATTTTACTGTCCACTGCTCCATTGGACAGGTATCAGAACGATTATACCTATGTAAATTTAAGCAAGTAACCTGTTGCAGACAGTGGAACTACTGTTAGTGTCAAGCTCTGAACAACCTGTCATTGTTCATCAATAATGCCGTTGCACAATTTTTATTAAATTTTTCTAATGCAGCCTTTAATGCTGCTTTAAATACCCTATATTCACATCTTGGTAATCAGGGAAGCAGTTCAATCTCCATGTCAACTTAACTGGGATCACATATTCATTGCAAAAACAAATATTTGCTATTAGCTATGATAAGTGTCAATTTGATGTCAATTGCATTGATTAAAAAGAACAAATTTACTGTTTTTAGTGGTAGTTTACTGTAACTGATGTCATTTGCCAGCTTCCGCATTACAGCATGAATAGCTAAAGCTGATGGCAAGAGACCTGCAGTACAATGAAGCTTCCTCATTGTAGATGGCTGCATACTTTGTTCTCAAATTATTGTTACATATTCCAAGGGGCTGTAAAAGTGCAAAAAGCTCAATCTCAGATCAAGTTGCTTTCAACCACTGTATGCAGAGTTATGAATTGAGTGTGATGCTGGTGAGTGAACTGTACGTCCTTGTCAAATGTTTTGTTTTCCGCACTGGTCACGTCTCGGGTTCTCACTAGTGTTCTGTGTGCGTTCAGCTCTGTTTGCGAGTTGTACGTAGTTGGTTGGAGGTATTAAGTAGCACACGGAAGTGGGACTTTGACAGCTCAGGTCACAGGAGAGCCCGTATGATTGTTCCACTGACCAGAGTGCTTCACCAGATGTGGGCCCATAAAATCTGTGTCTAAATCTGTCTCTGCATTAGTGTTTGGACTTATGGGCTCATTTGAATAATATATCAGTTCAGGAATGGAATAATTTTGATAATGATAAATAATACAGTTAAAATTGTGTAGTAGGTACACTGCTGTAGTTCTGCTCTGAGTTTCCTGCAGGCAGTAAATCCTCAAGGGAAGAATGAAGATTCCGGTACGTGCCGTGACAGATCAAGGGAATATTTCGTATGTATTTGCCGGGCATTCCTGGACAGGAAATATGATGAGCCGGCATATCCAATGTGTTGTGAAGTTGTTAATGTTTGACTGCGGTGTTGCTCTTTCAGTACTGCGGCTTCACGTAAATCATTGACAGCAATACCTTGTGCGATTTTTATTCAGAAGCTGTGCTTTGTGTGATGATGCTTTTGATTTTCAGTATGTTGTTTCTGTGGAAAATACGTCATGAAGGTTTTGGGCAGTACAGTTTAGTTTCAGTCAATGTGAAAATGATTCATGTCTAAAGAACCATTTAACTATACAGGTGAATGGAAGTTTGCACTTCCCTTCCTTCGTTCAAGTTAAATCTTTATGTGTAGCAAGTTGGCTTCTGATATGAATAATTCAGTAACCAGAATCCTGCACTCCAGTTACTATAAACAGTGAAGTTAAATTTTCACTGGCTGCACACTGATATGTTTCGACAGACGCCACCCCCAGCGTGCTACCAAACCAGAACAGACTATGGAGAGATGGGTTTTGAAGAAGACAACCAGAAAGCGAGTTTTTAGTCACTCCACTTCAGCCGTCAAATTTTCAGTTGGTTCAAGGTCACTGGCAAGTGACGGCCGATGACCTTCAGTGAAACAGTAGGAAAACAAAGGAGCTTTCTAAAGAATCACAGCTTTCTGAAAGTAAGCCTGATGTTTTTCAGTGCTGCTTCGTCGTCATAGATCTTGGAAAATACCCGGGCTCACGTCATGGAGTTCGCCTCGCTGTATGAGAGCATTGTGTGCGAATCCCAGTGGGTCTGCGGACGCGCTCGGCACTCATCACCGGCCATTAGAAATCATAGTAAGCGTTACAAATTGCCGGTTTAATCTGCTTTTGAGGTTGCATAGGAAATGAGCTATGGCACTGCAAAAGTACAGTTTGCAAGAAAAAAAGTCCTCTAAAGGTTTCATCGTGCCATTTTATTCGTATGATTCAGATGTTAATGAACACTTTGTGATAATTTAATACAACTTTATAGAACATCTGTGGAATAAGGTGTTCGGTGCAAGGTTGTGGTGTTCCAGGGCGTATCCTGGAAGCATAGGGCATGAGGCAGGCTACACCATGGACCGGACAGTAGTCCATCACATGACAATCGCACACACTCATTCTCTTATACATATTACTCTAATATATTATATACTGTATATATCAATTGTTAAATAGCATTGCAAAATGCTGTTGAAAGCCTTTCTTTTCATAGACATATAGAGATAATTTTGTGTGTCTTGGAGGAAAAACGGACTCTTATTCTGCATACTGTGTGCTGAGTATAGATTTCTCCTCATTTGCCCTGATGCTGCACTGAAAGGGAAAAGAGCTCATCCTTAACTGTGCTTCGGTCCCAGATTACACAGCACCCAGTGTTGGGTTCTGATTCCCTTTTATTCCACGGACAGCTGGGCCTGTGCTCCTGAATCGCACATTGTGAACGCTGGCGGGACGATACACGATGGCCGAGGAGCCATGATCAACACTTGGGTTCTTTGTCCTTCTGGAACGTTGATGAATCCTTTCCATTTATCCATACACTAAGTACGTATCTCTGAGAAGTTCAAAGTTAAGCAATAGGTCCAATAATAAGTGAGTGTTGGGCTCTGCGTAGTTAAATGTGACTGCACTTTCAAACGCAGCCGAGTTAAAGAAACTCTTCGTAACTTTTTGAAACTAAGTCTAGGTCTTAGTCAGTAAAAGCTGAGTAGTACTGAGCAGTTCACTCTGCGTGCTATATTCAGTAAAAACCAAAAGAAAGGTTCTGGAATGCAAATTGGTGTCAGGGTCTTTGCAGCAACTTAGGAAATCTTCATTTAAATCACATCCTAATGATGTGTGTAGCACTGTTTGTTTTCAGTTGAATGGTACATGAGACAGCTGGTAGCATCGTGGTTAGAGCTACTGCCATTACATTTATTTATTTTGCAGATGTTTTTTTTCCAAAGCGACTTCCAATGAATAAGGGGGGGCGCGGTGGCGCAGTGGGTTGGACCGGGTCCTGCTCTCCAGTGGGTCTGGGGTTCGAGTCCTGCTTGGGGTGCCTTGTGACGGACTGGCGTCCCGTCCTTGGTGTGTTCCCTCCCCCTCCGGCCTTACGCCCTGTGTTGCCGGGTAGGCTCCGGTTCCCCGCGACCCCGCCTGGGACGAGCGATTCAGAAAATTGTGTGTGTGTGTGAGACTTCCAATGAACTCTGTGCGGTGTTATCAGCCCTCACGCCTTATTCACCAAAGTGACTTACACTGCTAGATACACTACTTCCAATGGGTCACTCATCTGTACATCAGTGGAACACACTCTTGCTGTCACTCACACACTTTGGATGAACCTGAACAGCATGTCTTTGGACTGTGGGAGGAAACAGGAGCACCCGGAGGATACCCACGCAGACACAGGGAGAACATGCAGACTCTACACAGACTGAGCAGGGATTGAACCCACATCCTCTCGCACTACCCAGGTGCTGTGAGACAGCAGCGCTATTTGCTGTGCCACCGTGCCGCCCTTTGAACTGCCACCTGTAGTATCCTCGAGCAAGGTACTTACCCTAAACTGCTCCAGTAAAATTACCCTGCTGTATAAATGGGTAAAGACTTGTGAATGCGTTACATTTACATTCATTCATTTAGCAGATGGTTTTCTCCAAAACGATGCACATCTCATATAAAATACAGTGCATGCGTTACATTCAGACAGAGATAGAATCACGCAACTGCATCTAAGTTTTAGTTTGCGGTTGCAGAGGAAATGGGCGATGGCACTGCAAACTAAGTACAGTTAGTTTGTTTCTTTCCACCGTATGAACCAATGTTCATCACACGAGTAGCTGCATAAAACTTTATTTGAAAATCGATGATTCCTTCCTAGTAATTTTTTTTTTAAGTATATAGAAATATTTGTTACGTTACAAGAGTAGCTGCGTAAAGGTTTATCCGTCGTTTAACAGGCATGATCATAAAGTTATAGTGCGTAAACATTTACATGTTACATGAGCTTAAGAGATCATTGGCAAAGTGAGTCTGGAAGAGGTGAGTTTTCAGCCCCTTTTTAAATGTAGACAGAGATTCAGCAGCTCTGAGCAAGGGGGGGGAGTCATTCCACCACAACAGAGCCAGAACTGAATCTTAACATTGTTCGCCGCTTTGGAGGAAAGCGTCAGCTAAACGAATGCGTGTGAATGTAAATATGCATGTCGTATGCATTATATTCACTTTCTGCAGCTGACCGTTGTTATTTGAAGTGTAGACTTTTACCGCTGTGCTAGTGTGGAAATAGGAAAGCTCGCAAACGATAGCAAGCGGTTTTCTGAATATTTATCCTGTTGGGTATTGTTGGACGCTGGAGATATTAGCTTGTGGTTTTTCGTTTTTGCTGTTGACTCAGATGGCTCCGTCAGCAGTGGGTTGGCAGCTCTCAACTTCAGCTGAAATGTGGGGCAGGTGCTCCACTGCAAGGGTGCGAGACAGATTAGAGCAGAGTATGCACACAATGCTTCAAAGCTTTATACATATTTTTACTGTTACTGCTGAATCATGAACAACCAAAGAGACTCTGTGGCCATTTTAACATCTCAGTTTTTCAGTTACGAATTATGTGGTCTCTTCGGTGCTGCCTTCTGCTTCCGGCACCTGTACAAGTCTTTGGGTACGTGAGCGTGTCCTGCATCGTGGGAATTCAGTATGTGCCAGGGCCGTTGTGCGGTGCGGTAGGGTTTGCGGCACTCCTCACACCCCAGAAAACTCAGAAGGAAGTCAAACGTTTCAGCCAAGACAGCTGAGTCCGATATCCGAAGCTAAATCGTCCTGCATGAAAAGCCCTCCTACAGTATGCACCAGATTTTCTCCGCAATTCCTCTGTTCATTGATGTCACCAGATTTTATTCTGGAGTCGGCAGAAAAGCCAGGTCACTGCAGGACAGCAGGCCGTTTCTTCCTGCCATTTCCTGTTTTGAGGCTGTGGTGGGAAAGGCAACTTTTGTCCTTGCTGGTGGGGCAGAGGCTTTGGGCCAAGGCGTACAGAAGCACTGTATGCTCGGCGTCCACCTCGTGGCCAACAGCGCGACTCTTCTGCCAGAGGTCAAATGGGCTCCGGCAGGCTGCTGACATACATGAAGTTGTTAGCAAGAAATGTTCCCCTCCATCTTAAAACTTTCTGCAATGAGGGCTTTACTGTTACTATTTACCGTTTATCTCTATTTTTTGATGTCGCAAGTGTTTCCGACAATATTAATGTGTCGGAAACTTGCTGCAAGCTGTCATTTCCTTTGAGAGCAGTGTGAATGTACGGAGGTCGCAAATGGTCCCCCACGGCCTGCGAGAAATTTAACGTAACACCCGAAAGTGTATAAAACATCTCTAAGCTTGGAGACCTTCTCGGGGAATTCACAGGCGGGCACAGTTATTTTTGCGTTGAATTTGGAGAGCATACATGAGCTTTGAGCAGGACGTTTAAAATGTATGCAACGCCGGTTGCCTGTAACGTTTCGATATTTAGTAGAGGCACGTGACTCGTTCGTCACTTTGCCTGGTTGGTTCTGCACTTGTGTACCTGACAAACCCCCGTCGGTGTTAATATCTGCATTTGCTCAATAATCACCGTGCAGAGTCCCAAAGCATAACGTTAGTTAAGGGATGATTCTGCCTTAAAGACTAAGGCATGTGTTTTGCGTTCCGACAGCTATGCGTGTTGCAGCATTTAGATGTGTCGCTTCCCAATGAATTATTTAGTGGGAATGCATTTTTAAACATTGTGCAACTCGAGATGTCTGTCGTTGTCTGGTTGCTGCAGGAACCACCTGCACAGCTCTGATATTAAACGTTACACCCAAGCAGCAGGCGAAATGGCCCGTATGAAGATGGTTGATCAGAAGCTCCTCAAAAAGCAGTTGACGGCTATGCAAACAATGACGGTGCTTCTAATCGATACAAACAACATGGTAATAGGTGCTTTGAGTTTTGGATGTGGTCATGTGGGAAATGGCCTCAGCTGAAATGTTTCCCTGCCTTTTTGCCTTCCAACACAGGGAGAAAAGAACAATGGATTCGATGTGCTGTACCACAACATGAAGCATGGCCAGATTTCTACAAAAGAGCTGTCCGACTTCATTCGAGAAAGGTAAGGAAGGTTTGTTTGGTGTTGAGCATATATTGGGAAAGGTGAGTGAATCGTAATGTGCGTGAGCACTCCTTACATTAACAGTAGCTCAGTAATAGTAGTTGATGCTACTTCTGTTTGTGTGGTCGAAGGCTCTGAGGTTCTTTCTTTCTTCTTTTTTTTTATTCTTACATTTAAATGGTACATGTAATCTGCATAGTTAATATGACTGCACTTTCAAATGCAGCCAAGTTAAGGAAACTCTTCAACTTCTGTACATATACTTAAGTGTAGGTCTTGGTAAAAACTGAGCAGTTTACTCTGTTTTCATGCTAGATTCAGTAAAAACCATGGGTATATCCGTAACAATTGGAAAAACATATTTTTGTTTCAATTTAGAGCTATGTTACAATTAAAAACCATTTCAAATCTTCTGAAAATAAAATATCGTATCCATAAACTTCTGTTCACATCTGTTGACCAGATCATCCCATAAGCACATGAAGGGTTTATTTTCTCACCACTTTCGGCTTTATCATCCCCACTTTAGTCTCCATAGTAACAATCTGCTCCTTAGTGGTGCTGTAGAAATCAGTGATACTCATGAATATCAGAGACGAGCTGCTAGGTGACAAAGGAGCGACGGTTATGGTGTTCCTACTCTCCTGCTTGGTTTGGATGCACTTTAATGGCACGTGTCATGTTGGTGGGTAAACGCGGGCTGAGTTGCGTTCTTTGTGCTGCAAGGAGACATTTTTGGAAATGTGCTATAGAAATAATTAATCAAATGTGAGAGAAAGTTTGTTTCTTTGAAAAGTTGTAACCCAGCCTTTGCTAACTAGAAGAACAAGTGTCCTCTGCACTTTTGTGGGTATCAGGTAGGTAGGGTAAGACCACTGAGTCAAAGCATCTGTGGTTTCTCGATAGAGGAGGACACAGGAGTGGGTTACAGCCTCACGAACATGGGCACAACATACCAGCTCCACAGTCAGAGCCAGGTTCAAACACAGATCCACAATAACATCCACACAAAATAACATCAGTGGAACACAGATGTATGGATGAGTGACCCAGTGTAAGTAGTGTATCTAGCAGTGTAAGTCACCGTGGTGAATAAGGTGTGTGGGTTGATAACACTACATAGAGTTCATTGGAAGTTGCTTTGGAGAAAAGCATCTGCTGAATAAATAAATGTGATGTAACATTCCAGGAACGGTGTTGGACCAGTGTTACCCTCCCTAAACATGAAGATTGGAATACAGGCACACCTTGGGTTACATAATGTGTCACTCAAGTAATTTTGGATCAGTAGAAAAAAACGGCTTCTTATGAAAACGTAGTTTTACTCCTGTATGTAAGCACTGCTGCTGCCTTGTGGTGATGTTGAACAAGCCGTGCGTGCGTGCGTGTGCGTGCGCGCGCGTGCACTCTCTCTCTCCCTCAGCCTTCACTCTTGCTTTGCACTTGCCTCCCATCGGTTGCTAGAAGAACTCTCCCTCTGGTGTTTGTTACTGCTGTGATGTTGTAATCGTGACAGGAAAGAGGCAAACGGACATAAGAGCGCACAGCCCGTGCGCAGACACACAAAAATGATTCGGAGATGAAAATCATGAAGAAATATGAAGGTGGGCAAAACCTATCGGTAGTTAAAGGTGAACTCAGTCTCTTAGTGATCAGCTGTCAAGGATGTACCCCTTTAAAGTGCGCAATAATAACAGAACAGTGTTGCGGTGCCGTTTATGATATGGAAGAACAGTCATCATTTGGTATTGTGAGATTTTCAGTTCTGCACTTTGTATGATTACACGAAAAGAGAAAATTAATAAACAAGCCCTTTTTGTGTGTGTTCAAACAATAAAAAGCCGTTTTTCTCATTTTTTAAAACGAAAGGAATCGTAATTCTCGTTTTGTTTCTCAATTTTGAATCAAACGAATGAAGGCAACGTACACGGACCATGCAGACGTAAAGGGAAAATATCCAAACGCATTTGTCCTTAGTGGCAAGTGATGGTTGTTTTTGTTGTATTGAGAATCACACTGCTCTTCATCATGTTCAGTTGAGAGCTCAGACTACAAGTGGTGATGCAGCAGCAGGCAAAGAGGTTCCTGATGTGTTGAAAGAAGTCGTCGAATAAGGACGTTATTCGCCTTCACAGATATGGAGCGTCTCCATACATCTTACAGCATGTTATAAATGAGAGCTTCATTTTCTGTGTGCTTCATATGAAAAAACCTCTAAAACATTCACTGATGTGACATACTATACATTATTGTAGATTAAACATGTTTTCTTTTTTTGTGTTCTTAGAACATCGTTCCTATTGAACTTAATTTTCTTTGTGCGCTTCATATCAAAGAAAGTCACAGATATAAAATTTGACACGTTCACTGACATCACTATGTGCTATACAGTATAAAACATGGTACTGTACACATGTATGTGTAGCCTGTGGGATGAGATCGGGGGGGTTACATTTCAGCTTATACAAATGTATAGCTACTTAAGGCTTTTCACAAAGGAATTAATACGTGTGTTAAACTCAAGTTGTTCGCACTTAAAACCAGTAAAGCCAGTTAGTTCACTTGGAAGCAACTGAAACAGCTGAACTGACTGAAAGCTGCATGACTGCATTTTTTACATGAAATGTCCCAATTTCTTTACAGTATTGGACCAGTGGAATGCTGGGAGGCAGAGTGGTTGGTTTCGAGGTGTTAATGACCAGATCCAGAGTGTCATGGATGTGTTATTGAAGAAGCTTTCTTTGCTTAATGAAGTATTGTATAGGGTTGAAGATCGTGGCATTCACACTAGGCATGACAGCTTTTCATTATTTTGCATTCATTTCATTTGTTTTTAGTACGACTAAAACAAATCCAAACCTGAGTCGGTTGTGGAAATATCGGGAGGTCCAGGAAACATCTGGAATGAGACGGCCCAGCAGCCCAAACCGATTAGTTTCCTTCCGACTGTTCAGTATTTTCACAAAAAACACAGACATTTTTGACATCACTGGGAACCACATGGTGAGAGAACCTGACGTAAGTGGTGTCACCATCCCCTTCCCCGAGGTGATCCGACATGTGACAAATGACCCCTGTGTCTCGTCGTGGTCAGCGTAAAGGCCGAAGAAGCTCCTTTTGGTTTTGGACGCACTAGTCCTTGTGCTGCTCAGCGGATCAGCCTGCGTGGCTTAGCGTGTGTTAGTTACAGCGGTACACAACAATGAGGCTTCAGTAAGATTTCGACAGCAGCAGCCTCCTGTGTGTTTGTGACCATTCTTTCACGACAGGGGAGCTCTGTTAGGGCTGTAGGTATGAGAGACTGAGACAAGTTGAACTTTACGTGACTCATACTTGCTTTTGGTACCTTCCCATGTGCCATTTTCTTCGGGGTTGGGATTCTTCTGTGCTTTTCGTACCTGTTTAATCATCTCCTTTGTAGCTTATATGCTACAATACTATTATTTGTTTATCCTAGTTTTGTGGGGGGGGTTTTAACTGTGGAACATTTTAATGTTTGGAAGATAAGGAAAATGAATGTGGATTTTACTTTTTTTTTTTTTTTTAAATTTCATATTGAAGTTGTATTTTTGTGTTCTGCCACAAAGGGGCGCTCCATGACTTCCCATGGAAAGGGTGCAAAGGACTACATACATGGGCAGCTCATAAGGGAGAAAAAAAAAATACTGTACATTGTCAGGTTTATCCATTGTTTACGCTTTTTGTCATTTGCTTATTAACCTTTCTTCCAAAACCTTTCTTCAGTACAACTTAGTGTTAAGTTACTTTGCAATTCTTTAACTGTTTGTACTATTACTAAAAACATTAATTGATAACTGTACCTGATGTATTTTCAGTGAGTGTTTGATTACAGTGACATGATGTAACGGACTTTGTGTTAATTTCACTTGAAAGGACGAAGCAGAATTAATTAGAGATGAAGCTCTTGTTTGAAGGACTCATAAGTGCAGTGTGAACAGATACCCAGTAGCGCAGAATGTCCCACTGCGACGCCGTGGCACTGAGATGATGTGGTTCAGCCGTCTCCCTCGCGCAGGGAGAACGTCGCGTTGGTGCGGTCGGTAGCTGTGCTGCCGCGATTCTTCGCAGGGGGGCCGAAGCAGGGCTGCATCCCGGTGAGGGAAATCACTTTTGAAAGCTGCCAAATAATGCAGGGGACACACTCTAATTGTGAATTCAAGCTAAAAATATAGGCCATGGCCGGGCTCGTGCGTGCGATGCGGTTTGAGACGTATACAAAACAGCGCGATAACTCTGTAATACCAGCAGCGGGTTAAGGAAAAAAAGCAGGGTTTAAAGGGAAACGTTGGTAGTGCGATTCTAAGTAATGAGTCCGCGTGTAATTTGTGGAGAAACGGAGCGTCCGACAGCCCTGCTGTTCGGACACCTGGCTCACGCTTTTTGGCGGAAGCGGCGCGCCCAAAGCAGCGCGAGCATCGCGCTCGTGTGTGCCGGGGAGCATGCGGGTTCCAGCTCGGCGGTGTTGGGAAGGTTTGCGTGCCACGGGATGGTGCGGACACCGAGTCTGCGGCAGCTGTCAGGGGAGCTTTCGCTGAATTAGAACCCTGGCGGCGGCGCGGCTCTTCCCTGCCGCACACAGGATCCCCCACAAGACACATGGGAAGCGAGAGCAGGCAGCTGCAATTAGACATTGGCGCATGTAGGAAATTAGACGCTCGGGTTAGTGAGTGTGAGACCGAAGAAGATGATCCAGCTGCTCTTTGGGACCTAAACACCGACTCGTACGGTCCGGGGTTCAGGCCTCCCGAGTTATTCGTTGTAACCAAATAATTCACGCTGAATCTTCTGCTTAAGCTCTTTTTTGTTTTTTTAATTGGAAGTATTATTATTATTATTATTGGCAATTCAACAATATTTGAATGATTTTGCCGTTTTTTTTTTTTTTTCTTTCAGAATTAAAGTAATGGCTGGCCTGCCCGGTTTTACTAGAACCATCTGTGTTTCCAAGACGTTTATTATTAAATATGTCTGCAGAAGAATTTTACATACTTTTACTTGACATAATTCACCACAGACACTCCTCTCAAATTGGATAATCTCAAGTGTTGCAACTGCCAGATATTTTGAGGTGATTTCCCTCCCCCCTTTTAGTTTCAAGTGAACTAGGAATTGTTAGATCTTCAGCAGTGCGGTGTTGTAATAAAGGCGGAGAATTGTCATTCACACAAAGGAAACATGTACCAGAAGAAGATACCAAGTACTTGTACTCCTGCTTACAGTGATACATTTTAGGACATTGTTCCATTTGATAAACAATTAAAAATCGAGTTTAAGGTAAGGCCTTATTTGACAGTGTTTTTTCTTTTATTGGTACTTTTTGGTTGCTTTTGTTTAGCCGTTTCCAGTGATCTAGAGAAATCACACCTGCAGAATCTCTCTAGTCCTGGTCCCGTACTGTAAAATGTACCATGTACTTTATAGCTACATATAAAGTTGGTATGAATTATTCACAGCTTAAGTAAAATAATATTTAGTTTTGCGACTATAATGTTTAGTTTGCTACCCCATTAAGGAGGAGTGTGGTGATAAGACAGGACAGGTTTATTTTATGGATAATTTGCAGCTTCGGAGGTCAGTTGATCTAAATGAAATTCTGAAAATAGTTGATATAAGTAATGTGTTGACTTTGTTAACGTTCTTTTCATAACTTTGTACATTAGATGTTTTTGTGTAATAAAACTGTTACATTTTCTCTTCGAACAGGGCTATTGTTGAAGACACATATGCAAAATCCATGACCAAACTGTCCAGATCAGCCAGCAATTTCTCCCAGTTAGGGTTGGTATCGTCTAGATGTTTGAATGCACATGTACACAAAGTCTAACGTAAGCCTGTTTTGTTTATAGTAATGATTATATTATTATTTTTATTCTTCTAGGACATTTGCACCGGTTTGGGACGTTTTCAAAACCTCAACGGACAAACTGGCCAGCTGTCATTTAGAGTTAGTTCGAAAACTTCAGGAATTGATCAAAGAAGTTCAAAAGTATGCAGACGAACAAGCAAAAGCACATAAAAAGGTTTGAGTCCACTTCTGGATCATTTCACCAGCTAAATGTTTAATGGAGAATAACTAAACATGCGTGTGAGCTAGGAGTGGTGAAAGTGTGTTTAACAGTTTTCACAAGCTTACATCATTTCATAGGAGATAAATGAGGGACCCAGTTCTGCAATAGCCACCAAGATTGTGTACTCATGAATGAACTAAAGCACTGTGTAAATGCATATAAAATGTTAATGTTAATAGCCTTCACGCCCTGACTGGGAAAATATCAGGGCGAGCAGGCGTGCCCAGCACAATCTCTCACTTACCTTTTCATGGTAAAGCCAGTGGGTACATGTTGATCAGGGTTAGGATTATTACTTGTAGTGTGATTAGAAACCAGTGTTTTTTTTTTCTTTTCTTTTTTTCTCCTTCCTTAGTTCTGGAACATTTTCCCCAAAATGCTTTCATGGTCCACATTTCACAAAACAAGTGACCGCAGTCCGCAGACATAAACACATTGAGTCTGCAGCAGTCTGTGCTTTAGCTGCGGTTGCGAGGGAGATCCAGGCAGAGGGACTCTCCTACACGGCCTGTGTAGTACCTGTTCCCCTCACACATGTGGTGTAACGCACCATGTAGATGTGTTCCTTTTTCCAGTACGTTAGAAGTTTGAGGGAGGCACCGGTTTGATCCCTTGCGTATTTTTTAAATTAATGGCAGAAGTCTTCACTAATGCATATATTTTTGGTTGGTGTGTTTAGTCTGCTGCTCCTGTTCTGCTCACAGCGGTGGTTTTCCTCCTCCTATTCATGTAATGCACTCATTGTCCTTTTCCTCTGAGATTGCTTTGGAGAAAAGCGTCTGCCAAATGAATAAATGTAAATATCATAGTCAATATCAACAACACTGTAGGTAGTCCTGACTTTTCAGCAGGTCTTCAGTTTTACAAAAACATACAGATGTTGCTCAAAATCAGAATAGCAGAAGATGTCCTGTTACTTACTTGTATATGGATTATAATTGAAAGAAACTGGTATTAATATTCGAGCAAGTAATCTGAAATATCCCCAACTCTGCACATAGGAAAAAACTGTATGCAATATGTTAATATGGTATTTAAAGTACATAAGCAGTCAAGTTTAATTTTAATCATCATTAGTTTTTTTTTTTTTTTTTTTTTTTTTTTTTTAGTTTTAATACCTTTTTTTTTAATGTTATTTAAAACTCTGTGATAGACTGGTGTCCTGTCCAGGGTATAGTCTGCCTAGTCTAATTACTTCTGGAATAGGCTCCAGACCACCGCAACCCTGCCTTAGATAAAATTTTATCAGCAGTGAGTGACTGAACATTATCTAACAATATTCATGCTTTTGGTGTCCCTCCTACCCAACATGTGGTACCCCTTATTTAGTTACATTAGGGATTAGCTGTCAGGCTCTGGAAATAGAGCACTTCAGGCCTTGGCCACCATGAGACATTGTTTCTCTTTGCCTTGTTTCACGCTCCAGACAAAGGAGGAAGTGGCCGCCACGCTGGAAGCAGTGCAGAACATCCAGAGCATATCTCAGGCCCTTCAAAAGTCCAAGGAGAACTACAATGCCAAGACTGTGGAGCAGGAGCGTCTGCGGAAGGAGGGGGCTACTCAGAAAGATGTAGACAAGGCCAGCTGATTTCTACATCCAGGCCCTTTAATGTCAAGCCTGCACTTTGTTGAAATTAAATATTTTCTCTTTATCGGTGCAGTATTTTAAAATCAGTTTTGAGCATCCTGATTTCTGACCAATATTGTTTAGGATAGGCAGTAATGTAGCAGTTGGAGCTGTCGCCTTGAAATCTAAGGTCCTGGGTTAAAATCCCCACTCCCTTTCATAGTTCCCTAAACCAAAGTACTTACCCTGAATCATTCCAGTAAAAATTTCCCAGCTGTATAAATGGGTAAATCATTGTAAATGGCTCCCTGTATAACCTAATGTTGATGTTGCTTTGCAGAAAAGCATCAGTTAAATGAATAGATAATATATTATCTGACTTAATATGATCCTCGCTCATTGTCCCTAGTGGGACCTTGGTATAGATTCTTTGATCAAGGTAGTTAAAAAGGAATATGTTGATTGTAATAATAATTAGTGGACTATGCAAAACAAATACTAATAGCAGTAGTAATATGGTTTAATTTGTATTAGTTTCTGGTTTGGGTTTCTTTTTTATTTTTATTTTAAAGTTTTTCCTTCCACAGGCTGGAGTGAAGGCCAAGAAGGCCACGGAGGTGTACAGGTCCTATGTGGAGAAGTATGCCACAGCGAAGGCTGAGTTTGAGCAGAAGATGGCTGAAACTACCCAGGTAAACGAGGCCGTGAAGAAATCGCACTGGGAGGATCCACACGCAGCATGCGATGCTGCCTAAAGGCTTACTTTCCCAACACGGCAAAAATGTTCCAGCTATTTAGCATTCCCATAATTCTCAGTTAGGAGCCTGACGGATAGAGTGCCAAACCATTTGCCTGTCTACGCTGCGTTCTGAGAGCAGCTATGACAGCAGAAGCTCAGTCATTATTTCAGTAACGTGGTTAGTGCATTTAAAAAAATTATAAACACACAACGTCTAAATGTCTTGTCACAACATGCTGGGCAGTCCATTTACAGTAGGGCCTGAAAGCAGTTTCATCTTCTCAGATTTATGGTGCTGTTCTCTTGTGAAGTGTACCGTCACAGTGTTCTAGTAAAAAACAAGGGTCATGTAACTTCACATGAGCGAAGTGTTTGGCTCATCAAAATCCCTCAGCAATGAAAGTGAAGGAAGATGAGTTTCCTCAAGTTGAATTATTGAAATGCTGAACCCACATTCGAATGTTGAATGTCGCCATGTGAGGCATAGCCAAATGAACTGTGTTGCTTAGTGATGCGGCTTCAGAGAAGATTCGGCAAAAATGACAAGTGTTTGCTTTTTTTTTTTTCTTTTAAAAAAAAAAAAAAAAAGCTGGATGTCATGATACAGCAGATTACATGGTTAGAATCACAAAGTTGTGCTAAACCACTGTAAATGTTAGGAATATGTTGCATGTACATATTAAGATACTTACTCGTGCGTTTGCTAATTTAACTCATTTCAGTTAAATTATTATTTCTTTTAGCACGCTAATATCAAAATATTTTAACCACAAAGTTATGTCATTTAACTCGTTAGTTTGTTCCTCAGAAATAGATTGCACCCTTTCTAAAGGGTACTTCTTGTTATTAATGAGTGTATTTTTGACACCATCTCCGTAACATCGCACATGTTGAAAGTTTTTTTTATTTATTTTATTTAAAAAATGACATTTGGCCTAGTCCTATAGAACGCCGAGATTAGCAAAGCTTGTGCCATGATAGCGAATGTGGTCAGTCAAGCTTTTCAGCCTAAAATTTGAGCGATTCTTGTGCTTCGGAGCCACAGCTCTGTGCACGACATTCCATGGCGTACTCTATATTACTGGCATTCTGCGAGTTTGTAACCTCCTAATGCAGTCGTTCTGTGAATACTTAATGAGAAACATCTGAGAGGATGATTGGATAAACTATGAATTAAAATCAGATCAACAAGATCTGGGCTCCATATCCTCGTCTACCACAGGAAAACCAAACGCATACAATGTTTTAGGTTATGTAAGCGTTGTCCCCAAGAGAATACAAAATTGCAAGTATGTTTCCTGTAATGAAAATCAACAGATCATCACGTTATGAACATTATGTGTACATCTGCTTCGGCGTGTACCTTACTATGCGTTTGCGTGTGTTTATGCGAAAACGATCATTTTTCAGCTTGCGTACACGCAGTGATTTTCAAGTTTATGCTTATTTATAGCTATTTCCTCGGTTTACCGAACACTCGGTTTGAAGAGGGGAAGAAAAAGAGTTGGAGTAACAGCTGGAAGTAAACACTGCCATTAAAGTTGTTTTTCTCGGCAACCCCAGCTTTCTAAACCGGAGATAATGCTACCTTCAAGTATCTCATGTATGGGCCACCCCAAATAATTGACATCTTCTGTTGGAATGTGTGCTGGTGGCATCCAAGTCCAGACCACCCAGGGAGAAGACAGGGCGATGCGCGCGGTGCAGACGGAACGTGCTGGTCACCAGCGCAGACCATGAGCGTTGTGGCGATCAAACGAAGGGCCTCTCAGTTGGGGTTTGAATGCAGCTCATGAATGTTTCATATTTGCAAGAACCAAAGCAAAAAAAAAAAAAAAAAAAATGTGGCCGTGAGCTCAGTTTTTCTTTAATATGATTTATACAAATAACGCCATCTTGCAGTAAAAACTTTCGTCACTTGAATTATTGTTTTTTTTTTTTTTTTTTTTTCCCCCCCCTCCAACAGAAATTTCAGGACATTGAGGAAAGCCACATTCTCCACATGAAGGAGATCATCCAGTTGTACTCCCAGTACATAGAGGAAACACACGTGCAAATAGGGGTGGTGAGTACAAGAGCAGTTCAGCCCTTTCCTTACAGCACCCCTTCGCTCATTCTAAGTAACAGTATTAAAAACAAAAAAAAGTTCTATGAAATTTACTGGAAAATTACTTGGAAACCATGCCAAAGTTTTGTTCATATTTAATTATTTAATTAGTAAGTAAGAAAATATGCAAGTCCATATTTTCCTGCGAGGATGAGCTTACAGTTGTGGGCAGTGAAGCGAGCCCTGTAAGGCCTTGCCTAAAAGCAGCATGCAAAGGTTGTGTGAATATAACAGGCCTTAAAATGGTTTCTTTCTGTGGATAACTGACAATGTGTCGACGGAGTTGGTCCGACTTCCGATGGGAAAGCAGTTTATGTGGACGTCGCTCCGAGGTAATTAACATTCTAATAGAAAGCCGTTTGACGTATCGAAGGGGGCTGATAGTACTGTACGTCTATTATTAGCTGGAAAATGGTCATGAACAGAAGGTTTGTGTTAGACATAATCCTGGGGACGAGGAGGAGGAAGAGGAGGGGTGTTACTGCTCTGGTTTAGGGCAGAAATGGGTTAAAAATGGAAGCGTCTGCCGATGCAGTCGGAGTCGACACTTCACACTTTGCATTGAATTAGACATGAGTGGCGCTCTCTGCTTTTCCTTTCTTGGACACTGAACTCGTGCAGCGTTTCCAAAACAGAGGTGGAACAGACAAGCATACAGAAAATGTTTTTCGGTATAAAATCCATAAGCTCTGAGCTGTTGAGTTCTCTGCAGAACCATAGCAACACTGACACGCATGCTCTCGTGCAGCTCCTCGTGCGTGACAGGTGCTGCCAGTCATTTAAACCTCAAGCTGATTTGGAGGGAAAATGTTTAGAAGGTAAAATCACAACATGCTTAGCTTGCATTGATGTAAAGAGCACTTGTGCAGCTTGCCGTTTCAAAGGGCCGCTTCAGTATCAGCTTCAGTCGTGCGGGGGCGCCACATCTTTACAAACGCGGGAAACGATCACGCGACTGCAGCCAATTAAAAAGCAGCCTGAAGGCGAGGGGAAGGTTTTAAGCAGCTGGAAAATGAAATGCAGCGAAGTAATTGTGTTTCCGTGTGACGAACAGCCTTCGGAGCCGTCCCTGCTAATCGGCCCCATCGCGGGCTTTCTCTGAGGGTCCGCCGCCTGTGGCTGGGCTGCCCCCCGGCTCCAAAGCCTTCCTCGCAACGCGGACAGAGCCCCACAGCTCCTTCCTGCACTCAGTGTTTTTTCTCAGGCTTCGCTGTCATCGATCCTGCCTGTGTCCCGTGGCTTGTTTTAGTGTCTGTTCTGTGTTCTGATCTTTTCCTTTTGCTGTAACTGAACGGCAGGTGTCTGCGGCTCTGTCGCGCACTTGTTTGCACCAAATATTTAGGTCTAAAAAACGGCTTGTGTGAAGAATCCTCTGCTGCCGCCGTTCGCTGACTTTTACGCAAGAATGTTTGCACGATACGTATTGTTAGGTGATGTAGTGGTTGGAGCTGCCGCCTTGCACTCTCGGCACCCAGGTTTAAATCCCCCTACTGCTGTAGTACCCTTGAGCAAGGTGCTTACCCTGAAATGATAGTCAAAATTACCCAGCTATGTAAATGGGCAAATCATTGGAAGCAGGTTAACATGAGCTTTGAAAAAAAGCACCAGTCAAATGACTAAGTGATAATAAAAAAAAATAAGTAAAAAAACATTTTCAGCTAAACAGAATATGTTGTACGTCTCACACATATGAGGAGAATCATTTTGTCGTAAACATTTAGTGCAGTATGAAGTGAAACATTATTACTATGTAGTGGATATTTGAGAGTTTCAAATGTTCAGATACTTCAATGTAGTGGTGTTGTAGAGCAGAGGGGCTCTTAGAGTGGCTCTTCCGTGCTTATGCGAGAAAGGCCGCCGTACCAGTGACATGCGCGTGATGACATCACAGCCGCAGCACCTGACAGGTTGCGTGTGCAGAAGTGAGCATTCGCCTCCCCGCATCTCGGTGCGCCTTTTTCAAGGCGCAGTGGGTTAATGCACTCCGCTGCGCCGAGGGGCAGTTGGGGGGACGAGGACGCGGCAGGCAGGCAGGCACGCCGAGTGTCAGCGGAGACACGAACGCCTTCATCACTGGGCGGCGTATTCTCAGCAGTACCTCTTCCTGCACCTATTCTCCTCAGATGCCCCCCTGCTTCCTAGTCCGCCCTGTCTGCTTTTATAGCACCTTTTAACCCGAGAAAAGCATATAATAAATAATGAGATAAAATGCTCTTCCACCTCCTAAAGCATTCAATCTGACTGCACCAGCAGACAAATGTCTTTCGTCTCTGAATTTGCTCGTTGGGGGAGTATTGGCATAGTGCGCAGCTGCTGAGGGTGCAGCTGTCGCGTGAGCAGGCCCTTGGTCCGCCATTGGCTTTACATCACATCTCCGATTCCCCGAGGGTTCTCTGATGGTCTGCTGCATGTCTTTGAGAAGAAACCTGCAGCGTGTTTACCTCAACAAGGGATGGAGGAGTGTCGTGGCAACTGCCGTGAGTTTTGTTTTCCATCACTCTCGTATGTTTAAATTTTGCGTTACCTTTTGTTTCAGGTTCACCAGGAGTTTGTCAACAACATGGAAAATACAACGGTGGAGAGCTTAATACAGAAGTTAGCTGAGAGCAAAGGAACGGGTAAAGACAGACCTGGTAAGACCCTGCGTGCGCTTTTATTTACAGTATATGCACATAAACCTTTGAAAATACATCTATCTTGGGTCATTTTATGTGCCGCTCTCATCTTTCGGCAGTACTCTCGAGGCAAAGTTTCGTACAACGCCACATTTTAAATGTCTATGAGTGACTGCTGCACTTCAGGATATGTTATAAAGTTAAACACATAAAGGGGCCTAGAGTTTCCTTGATTACTGTAGCATAGCACAGTTTACACAAGAGTAATTGTGGAGCCATGACCCCGTAAAAGCCAGTTTTGACTGCTTAGTCTGGAAGTTAAGCAAAGCCGTAGTACTTGTCACATGCTAACTGGAATGTCAAGGCTTCCTACCTTTTCAGGAGATTAAATCTATTGACTCTGATAGGTTCTTCGGCTCATAATTACCTCTCTCCTCTTTTCACTCTCTGCCGCTCTCTGTCCTGCACTTTCTCCCAGCTCTTACTCGAATGCTCTTTCTTTCTTACCAGTTGTCTGTGGTTTATTGGAATCTGCGTGCACAATTAGAGCTTTTGTTCTGTCGCAGATTCCCCAAAATGAATGAAAGGTTCAGATTTATTTTGTAACAGATAACTTTTACTTCAACAAAAAAATTTATGTTTATGTGCAGATAAGTCAAGGAAGCAATGTAATGTTTTGTTCTTGAAGTCCACTAGGTACAATGTTTATTTAGCATGGCTCATGATTTGAATACATAAACTCATAAGAATTCTTTACTGAAAGTAATCTTATTTTGGAGTTTGAGAGGCTCTACAGAGGAACGTAGGCTTCACGTCACCGCGTTTTACTGCCAGTTTCATCCGGTGGCCATTGAGAACATTCATTCAGTCCTTACACACGAGTCCATATGTTTTCTGATACCTGTTTTAAAAGACGTGTGTATCAAGAGGGTGGCGATTGGTGATAAACACGGACTACCGTAGTAGTTGGCCTCAAGTATTTTCCCAGCCTTTGCTTTTCGTTACTTCAGGTATGGAAGAGAAAGGGATTTCTTAAGTGTGTTTGGGCATACACAGAAGTTGACCTTTGTGTTTGCTCCTCATACAAGCATCAGGAGAGATCATTTGTTTTGACAGCAGAATTAATTGAGGCTAAAACAGTCGAAATTCCACTTGTATCAAGCTGTTCATTAGAAATTGCAGTCCGGCCTCTGTGCTGTCAGAAAAATAACCTGTCCCTCCGTGATGAAATGGCCGAATGATGGCCAGTCCAGCGCTTTTGAGAGAGAGAGGTTGAGTAAACTTTCTGCGGCGGAAACGATTGCAAAGTGACACACTGCAAGGGGGGGTCAGAGTGTGCATTGATATCCAGCTGAGCTGTCAACTGGCTCTGGTCCAGGCACGCAAGCCCTCCGCCCGCCTCCGAGCGCCATGTGAAGCATATGCAATTTAAAAAACCATCCTTCTTTCATGCGTGAGTTCATGCCCCCCTCCCTGCCCTCCAAACCAAAAAAGAAACATCTTCCTTTGTATAAACCAAGTCGTCCGCCCGTTCGCAAAATGTTTAAACAATGCCTAATGTGTCCCTCATTTAGGTAGGTCTGGCCTGTTTGTTAGGATCTCTCTTTTTTTTTGTGTTTAAAAATCCTGTGATGCAACAGGGTGATAGCTCCATCCTTTCCTTTCTAAATTTCTATCAGCTATTTTGACATATGCATTTAATGAATGAAGCGCACGGTATAAAGTTGCGATTCGGTTTTGCGCAAAATCTAAAAACAAACGTCCCGTTCATACAAAAGCAGACATTGTTCTAGTTAACAATAGTTTTATATTGTGGTAATTAAATCTAGCTCTTTTTGTTTTTCAAGTAAAAATTACACAATAGCCTTTTGAGAGATGTCAACAAAATATTTGTTGCTGTGGTTGATCATCACATCCCCTCATTAATATAGATTAGGAATCCACCTGCTGCGATGTCGGACTGGGGCCGTTTGGAGAGAGCGGTCACGGGGAGAGTTGCTGCCCATGAACTGGGTTTGGACAAGCACGACGTTTTGTTTTGATTGGAACGAAGCGCACCCAGTAGTCACGTCAGTGCGCTGGCAGGGGGAGGGGGTGGGCGAGGGCGAGCGAGGAAGGCTCGCGGAGGGGCCTGATATTGCACAGTAGAGTAGATCAGTTATTGGTGTATTTTGTTCACTTCGCTTGGCAATGCGCGCCTCTCGTGACTTTCGTGTCCCGGCACAGGACACTGAACAATGCATCAGTTCTGCCTCGAACCGCAGTTCTCAAGGGAAACTATATTGAACCACTACCGTATTTATTTGACTTAAATATCATTAGGTTTGTTTTTTCAGGTCAAGGGATTCTGTGTTCTAAAACGCTGCCCCTGGCTGCAGCAGGGCCTGATAGTGAACACTCATTCCATTTCCTACGTGTGCATTAGCTTTTACTCAGATAAATACAAAGAAAAGATTTAAAGGGGACTTAGAACTGAGGTGTATTTTGAGGGTTTTGTTATACTGTCTAAAGTGATGGGATTTCAAAACTATTAAACTAGTTTTATAATGTAGGTCTTGGGGATATTAATAATGTATATGTGCATGAGAATAAAATTATTAATGCATGATGCTTTTTACATTTGTATAGTATGTTGTCCAGGCATTTGACCAATGCTCAGGGCACAATGTTCACATTTTTAGAAAATGAAATAATGACATGATTCTGCACAGGTTCGTCTGGTGTCGGCTATACTTTCTGCGTTTTTCTTCCAAAACATCAGGGCGTTTAGCCTTCAAGTTTTGCATGCGTAAAAGATGGCAGCCTTCAGCTCATTTGTTCTTAAAGGCTACATTATTCATGAGTTCTGTAGCATTTATTGGCTGTAGCATGCATTAGTGGTGATGCTCAACAAACCTAAATGAATATTCATTAATGTAGCCATTGACATCCAAAAGTGTTCTTTTTAAATATTTTATTCCCCTGTGCAGTTCCCATTATTTGTGTTTCTTTTTTTAATGTTGGGCGTTTCAGTGGTTTAAATTTTCAGGAGTAAAGCTTGGAGTAAACATGGAAAATTTATGAACATTAAATGAAATGTGATCCTTTGCTCCCCCGCCAATTGTTCTTACTCGTAGCTATGTGAGTGAATTAATTTTTTTGCAGATGAACCAACTGTTGTGATCTACATTTACTTTTACATTTATTCACTAGCAGATGCTTTTCTCCAAAGCGACTTACACTGGATACTCTGTAGTGTTACTAGCCCACACACCTTATTCACCAAGCTGACTTACGCTGCTAGATACACTACTTCCAATGGGTCGCTCATCCATACATCAATAGATCTATGCGATTTGTGTAATTTCCTAACAGACGAATTGATGCAGTAAGTGTAGTGTAGTGCAGTACAGTGAGCTGTAGGCATGGCCAGGCTTGTGCTTTGTGACCTTTCCTGTCGGTTATTAGGGGGTCGGCTTGGTCATGTGGTGCTCTGTACTTGTGTATGTGTGCCAGAGGTTGTTGTGGTGCATTTTTTTCCTTTGATTCGGGCCGATCAGCAGTGATGGTCACCAGACACAGTTTTGTCTATGCCGTTAAACCTGCCCTTTGGGCCTTCCTGCCCGTTTTAAAGCAATAGGTAGTTTGCTGTGCAAAATAACCCTGCCTTGTTTCTCTTCCCTAACCACATTAGGACCTATTGAGTTTGAAGAGTGTAACATTGCCTTTGCCACAGAAGGTTGGTAGCCTCTCACTCCTCTTTCAAAAAATGAAATGTACCATTTTGAAATGGCAGCATGTAAGATACTAAAATGGATTGTTTAAAAGTACATGAATAACTGGTTAATAGGTATGTTTCAATATTTAAAGTGATATTAATTTATAAGCAAACTATTGTAGAATTCCAAATTTTATGGTTCATTTTTTATCTTTATTTGTTGTCTTAAATCCATGATGATGCTAATAATAAATACTAATATACCAATAAACCAAATAAAATGCAGAGTATCTTCATTTCAGTTTGCATAAGTATTTGGGTTCTGACCTTACTTAATGTGCAGAGTCCTAATTTGTATATTTTGATCATATCTTTGTAGGAGCAAAACCACGGAAGAGAAAAGGTTTTGGAATACCAGGGCGTAGGAAAGAGAAGGATACTGATTCAATGTAGGTGCATCTTAATTACATGAGGAAATTATTAATGTAATTTCAGCAGACTGTTTTTGTTGCTCAACATTTTTAAAATAGAGGGCTGTTTCCAGTTGAAAGCACAGTAACCAAAGATTCACTTTTTAATGAATAAATAACTCTGACATGACCCCTGACGTGGTATAATAAACAATGGCTTTTAGATTAAAGCCTGTTTTTTCTATTACAGGGAATCCACAGAAACGGAGTGTGCTGTAAGTAGTTGTCAGATCTAAGATGTTTTTGGACTGTAGTGTTAACATTATAAAGGTTGAAATACAAAATCTCTTTCAAATCTGAATTTGCGAATGAGTAACCAAATGTTTGCTCTTCTGCCATTCATTTCTGTTTAGAGTTGTTTTTTTTAATTATGTTTTTGTTTCATTAATAAAGCTATTCTGATTTACAAGCTCAGGAATTAGGATACATTATCTCCATATTAAATGTTGTTTTACAAAAACCATGTTTATTCTGTCCGTCCTTTGTTTTTCCTTCCTGCTTATCTCGGTCAACGTTCTGTATTTGTATTACTGAAGAAAACAACCAACGGGGCGCCACCAGGCTACTACGGGACAATAGACGTGCAAAATGCTGTAAGTAACCTGCTGTGGCCTAGTCCATTTCTGCACTTGAACAGCATCGTTCATTGCTGGTGGGATTCTTTCTGTGATATGTTCTGCACTTCATGTAGAACAACTTCACCGTACATGGCTTGTTTTGCTCAGTTTTCAAAGCTTTTCAGAAATATATACCTCTGTTTTAAACTTGTGTTTTCCATTTCTTTTAATCAGATTAGCAAAACAACATCCGATGTTTATAGGTGGTTTTCAGTGTTTTGTGTTTTTTTTTTCTTCCCCCTGCAGAATGTCCCTGAGGTCGATGAAGAAGGATTCCGTATTAGGCCTGAAATTAATGAGAATGATATCCTAACACATTGCTTAAACCCTCATTCCGTACTGTGTGTTTTGTAAAAGTAAAGTTAAGGTTAGTAGTTACTACAGATATTTTCATTTGTGTGTATTTTACATTTATTTTGCATTCTTGACCAGTTTTATTAATGTGTTTGCCTTTTGTATTTAACATAAAAAAGTAATCTCTGTTGGACTTTTTAATGTGTTATGTTTGATATTATGAGTTAGACACTTCTGTTTGGAAGCTGGCTCCTTGATTCACTTAAAACATGCCAAAGACAATTCCTTTTACTCGTCGAGTGACTCTGATGATGACGATGAACCCAGGAAGTTTCACGTTGAGATTAAGCCTGTGCAACCAAACAACGGAAACCATCAGACACGTTCATCGATAGATGAGCTGAAGGCATCCATTGGGAACATCACGCTGTCACCCTCTGCGTTGGTATGTCCAGTTGTATAATTTAGATGAAATCTTACAGAAATCTCTCATTTTAGACAGTGGTAGACGCTGCTGTTTGTCAGTGTTGTTTGCATGTTGAATATTGATAAGGAAGAGCAAAGAAATTACTGCAATGTGCATAAATGAGCCACTATAAAGACACTTGTGCTTTCCATTGCTATAAATAAATGGTGCAGTTGTGTCCATCACTTTGAAACTCTTCATTGCTCATTTAGCTGACCATGCTCTCCGAAGGCTTCTGTCAGTGTTCTTTGGGCATGTAAATAATGATTTGGTTGATACGTTTCCATGTCCGTGGCAGGCACTCTCCAGGGGTGTCCTCCATACTGTCCGCACTATGCTCTCCGTGCAGCACGTCTCAGACTCATCAATAATGAAAGGTTGCTTGTCTAGGCAGTATGCCTACAGAGTCTAAATCAACCTCCATTATAAATAGCGCCTCCACCCCCGTGCTGCATGCTGCTGTTTGGAGGGGTTCTGCCTTCCATTGTTTGCTGATGCTCATTGGCTCTTGGTCTGGGCCAGTGTGGTAAAGGAACGCTAGATGGCAACAGTAGCTGAAAGATGTAGCTGCCCTGCGGCTGCCTTCTGCAGTCTCACACTGAGACTCTGAGCTCTGGCGACTGGTTCCCCCATGAAGCCCTGAGTCTCAACTGTTGCCTGTTGGTTCCCTTGCATTAGCGTGACTGAAACTTTTTGCCTCCATTCTTCTTGCGGCTGACCTTTGACCAAGCGCGATTATCGTGAAATGTCTGGGGTGCCGTGTTAAACACGCACAAGTAACTTCCTCATCTCTGTGATCTGGATGTTTGAGTTAGTGCCATTTAAGTCGCCTTAGGTGCTTTGCATGATTTTTTTACTGCTTCAGTAAGTAGATTTTATTGTTACCAGGTAGAACCTTACAGGTTTTTACTGTATTTGTCAAATATGTTACAAAATGTGTGTGATCACTGAGCTTTTCATTGAAAGACGCTTGCGTTGTGCTATTAACATTCAGAAACTATTCAAGCTTGCATTAAAACGTGGAGCATGTTCTTGTGACAAATTGTATGAATATGCAGTACATCTGTTAGATGTTTTTAAAATATTGAACTGCAGTAGTTTGAATATGCGGCAAACAACCACAGCGATATGATGAGCGCGCTACTAATCCAGTCTCGCCGTGGCTGGTTCTGCACAGGTGGTCAGTGCACACGTTTGAGATGTGGAATTATTTAGGCTCAAGGGGAGAGGGGTCTTACGAGCCCAGTTTGTTTCAACGTATGGAGTTCTGCCGTAAAGTCTCTCGAGGACAGTAGGGAGAGTTTTGGATGTAATTGGATAGAATGGCACTATATTAAAAGCAGAGTAAGCGTTGAACTCCTTACTGTGTTATATCATGTAACTCTGTAATTGATTGCATCCAGCATCCTTTTTGCGCTTCAAACATTGTACATATTGAACATTGACTGCGCCAGGAATGATAGTATATGGGAATATTTAATATAAAACAAAGATGCATTGTGTGGATAGTAATATTTGATGGCTCTAAACTAGTTTCCTTTGGTTACTGTGTCTATATTACTTCACAAAATGTCTGAGGTGTGTTCAGATTTCAGTTTGAAGCCAGTTATTTGAGGGAGTTAAATTTCATTCTGCGTGTAAGGGACTGTGTGTGTGTTATACTGTTATGTTGTTTTTTATTTAACCTGATGGAAAATGCAATAAAATCTAGATTGAAATGATAACATGACTTCAGTTTTAAAGAGGAAAAAAAAAAGCTAATCTAAGCAATGAAAGCTGTGCATTTTTATAAGGCATGTTCAGATGCTGTTTATTTTATTTATGGATCATTTATAGATATTTGATCTTCTTAACTAGCTAATAAATATTTAAGTTTTATGAAGTTATACTCTTTTGCTCCACAGATGATTTTTAATATAGTTTTTTTTTTTAAGAAATGAATAACTTTTTTTGCTGCTGTTTATAATCCTTGCTGGTTTTTTTTTTTTTTTTCTTTTTTCTAAAAGTCATAAAATTTTTATGCTGATGGGCGTGTTGTGCTGATTGTTGCCAAGCTAGAAAGGTATGTTATGAAATGCTTACATCATCTGGTGTAAATTTTTTTTAAAACTTTTTCTCCAGCTCCGATTTGTGCAATTATTTATTAAAATAACAGTGGAAATGCAGTGTGTGGCCAGAAAATGGTAATTGAACCCATTTGCTTGTCTCTGCCTGTGGGAGCAACTGTAGCTTTATAAGTCTTCAGTGGTTTAACGGTTTAACTATATTTCCTGTAACGTTTTTGAAATGCTTTATTAAAACTGATGTACAAAATTTCCACCCAACTCCAAAATGGTACGTTACTCATCTGCAGCGCTTTACCCGTCATGATTTAGAGTTCCATCTTTTTGAGATATGAATTTTTTTTTCCTCTGATCAGGACCGATAGTTCTACAAGGTTAAACATAGTCTCCAGCCTTAGTGCGTTTTTCACCCTAGATTTACTGCCTGGCATGTGTTTCAGTTTTATGTTAAATTATTGTCTTTTTAACACTCAGAAGAAAAATGCCTTGCTGCAGGGGATAGTTATTAATATATGTAATTTCAAGGGGTTCAGCAATAAATTCCCCCAAATGAACACAGAGCAAGTAGATAGCTGGTTACATAAGCATATAATCTATGATTGAAAACTTAATAGCAAGGAGACAGTATGTTTTGCATTCACTGTGTTTATCCAATGTGAAACAACAGTAAGATATGAGACAGAATCGGCGAAAACTGCCAGTCTGTTTCCCTTTGATATTACTGAACTTTGAACTTATTTGGAGTATAACTTCCTCCCACCTAATGACATTTGTTCAGATCTCTGCAGCCCTGATAATGTGAACATTTATTAGTCTGAGATACAATGTTTTCTCAAAGAAGGGTGGTACAGTTCAACATAGGATCAGTTTGTATTCTTCATTCATCTCTGCTGCTGAATGCCAAGCAGCTGGCCTACAGTCTGTTGGTCTTCCATCATGTTTCTGACTCCACAAGATGCCCTGGTGGTGTTGTAATTGTGTGTTGTCTTTTTTCTTTATCCCAGCCCCCTCCAAACAAAAAATTCTACACTTTGTTTTTATTCACAGTTTTTTCACTTATGCTTGTTTCCTGAAAGCAGCGTACATGGAATGCTTTGATTTCATGACATGTGAAGGGTATAATTCATATTTTGTGTGGTATGTGTTAAATTGACATTCAGTTAATATCTAGTTTTATTTTTTAAATTTCTATTCTGTCTTTTTCAGGGCCAGATGAGAAAGAATACATCCAGTAAGTGTCTTTGAATCATTTGTCAGTGTAATTACTGAAAAATCCATCCATACATACAGAGGTTTCTCTCGAAGTCCCTGATTGAAATATATGATAGGTCAAAATGTCAAGAATACAGTAATGAATTTCTATTCAATAACTTTATAATATATTTGTTTTTGTGATGTAGGATTGTCTCCGCGGTTAGGGTAACAACAATTTCTGTTTATTTAAATATTTATTCATTCTACATGTTTTAGGATTGTATACTTGCATGTAGCTGCTTTCATGTATAGGTTATATACTAAAATGGAATTTTTAAGGAAATCTAGCAATGATATAAATTACACAATGTATGTATTCTACAAAATATACTTGTTGACTAATCTTTTGCTCATTACACAAGATCTTGATAACTGAAATTAGATATTTTTACAAGCTTAACAATGTTAATACATTGCAGTTAACAAAGTCTGTTGTAAACATTGACAAAAGAGTTGCCTGTCTTATTAGTACATAAATTGTAATTTTTCCCTTATTTTGGTTTTTAAAATGGACTGCTTGTAACATAATATGGTTTAACTTTACAAAATGAGAAACCTGCATTTTACATGACCTAGGGTTATCTGGACTATATTCACAAACTTCATTAGACAGTCAATCTCAGGGTTCAGGTAAGTACCCATGCTTCAGCAGATCCTTGCTTGCGGTGCTGGGGGTCTTTTCTGTGTCACGTATTTCTCAGGTCCATGTAACATGAACATTACAGCTGAGAGGCCTCACAGTAACTGTGCATTATGGCTCTTTTCCATACAGTAGAGACGTTACACTATTCTACATTCTACCCTGTGGACTTTTTTGGTTCAGAGCTTTATCAGATGCCATGTATTTTGTGCTATTTTTCTCTATAAGTTTGATTATTTGTTGTTTCACTCAAAGTTAAAGTTCTTATATATTATGTAACATTCCATTATGCACGTGCTCACAAGTTTTATATTTGTATGTTGACTGCTTTTAGAATTCTTTTGTCAGCATGTGAAGCTTGAAAAAGTATAAGAACACAATTCTAAAAAGTGAAGTTTTAATTAATCAGCATTTACAGCTTTTAATGTTATGAATGATAATTACAATCAGTAGGAATAGTCTTATAACAGTGTGAAGCTGTGTGGTTAATATTGTCAAGGGAAAGTAGAATAATGAATTCAGATTACTAGGAAATGTTCTGTGATGCACACTGAAGCATTATGAACTGCCTTGCTTTTCGACAACCCCTGGCATTAAACATAATACACCCATCTGTGCCATGAGAAAATGGTCAGAATAAACTAGAGATGGAAATCAACAAAACGGAAGGATGTCTTGTGTCAAATTAAGTATTCAGTAAAAATGATGTTTATAGTGTGACAGTGATGCCATAAAAGACATGCTTAAGTTAATGATAAAATGTACTTGTTGTTATTCTTAAATCAATATTTAGCTACATAGAAAAACTCTTGTTTCCGTTATCGTTTATTACTCATTTTCTAATGTTCCAATCTAACACCATTGTGTGTGTTTTTTTTTTTTTTAACTGGAAGTGTATGTGACCTTAACTCAACAAAAGAACTGAACACACATGTATAGAAGCTTTTTCTTTGCAAGAAAATGTTTAGTTAGCTACAGCTGTGGAACAATATCTGTAGCTCAACAGCTTCTGTTGTAGTTCTAGTCAGTCCTCCTGAAAGAGACTTATATTCTACCAAACTGTACTGTTAGGAAAAATGTATATTTGAATAAAGACTGGGAACCAGACAAAGTATGGGATCTAAAGTATACTTTGACATGAAATCATGAAATTGCTACACTGCTGCTCAACAAGTCTTGTAGGCAGTGGTAAGTGTAAGGTAGAGAATCCAGGGCCATCAGCCCCTCTGGGGAGAACTGAAATATGGCTGAGTGCTGTTTGTAAAACAGTGCTCAGATATCTGGGAGAAAGTATAATGTTTAGCTCCTACTCCTATACGGGTGAATTAAACAAGTTAGCATTAGTTAACGGGCTGCTAATGAATTCTAAATATGTGGACAAATGCACACTTTCTAAGTAATGTTTCTTGTATTTAATTGCAATAAATATGAAATTTCATATGGTATTGCATATTAAGTAATTGACTGTCATGAAACACATCAATAAATATCAGGAGGCATAGTGAAATAGCCAATCTGTAAGTAAATGTACTGAATTATTCTAAATAATATGAAATATTCACAGATTAACAAACTAATATTAAAGTAAACCAGATATTTGTACTGTTTAGATAACTATCATTTCCTCAAGATTTTGTAGCGCAGAAATTTAAAAACCAAAATTGTCATTGGTTTATAATTATTCAAATATTAAATCCAGGTCTTTCATGGAATGTAATTTTGAATTAAAATGATTTGGCCTCTAAAATGTAAAGGAATTTATGGATTTACTGTGAAGTAATAAAGTTGTGGTATTGTCTGTCAACAGTTTATTTTTTATGAAGAATCATATGTTTCTACAGTAATCACTTTAAGATTTGAATTTTTATGGCACCTTCTCTGCTCTTTTGTTTATGGGCTATAAGCAGGCATTCTCCCTTTACTCTTTTACTTTTCAATAGAGTACTCAACTGTAGATAAGGTCATATACAAAACTGAATAATGAACTAACAAAAACCATATTTTAACTGAAAAACTAAAGCTTTAAATTATTTCTACAAAGCTGAAAAAGTTTCCAAAAGTGGACAGTGGCAAGAAGCATACAGAGCTCATGATTTTTCTAATTCTTTGAAGTCACTCCAGGTTCCCAGTCACCAGCTGTTTGTATCGCTGCCAGCCGTTTCTAAATCCCAAACTGTCTGACATCTTAAATCTTTTACGTAGGAATCGACAGATGCATTAATGGGTTTTTATAATATTTGCGAAAACCCTCAAATGTGATCTCATAATAGCAGATGGCAATATGCCGTTTATTGCCTTTCGTAGCCACAATTTTGCAGGGAAATGCATCTTGCCAGTGACAACTTTTGGAAACGTTTTTCTTTTCAGTTTTCAGATGCACTACAACTTGGCACAGGGTCTCAAAAAGGAACACTGCCATGTTGCAGATATGTTCATTTTTTTATTGACTAAATCTTGGTTTTTCTGCTCGACCCTAGTGACCCCCTGTGTGCTGGTCTTCCAGCTGAGCTTGTAATTTTTGACTGGAGTGTCGAATGCTTCATGCAGTTCAAATAATTTGAACATATTAGCTGAAGAATCATCATTTTTAATTGTTGTGGACTGTGTTTTTCTTATACACAGTCAGTAATTGTGTTTTTTTTTTTTTTTTTTTTTTTTAAATTAAAAGATTATTGTCGTTTTTGGAAATTAAATAAAGGAAGAGATTCAATACGAATCTGTTCAGTTTTGTTAAAGATTTAAGAATGATCATCTGCCTCAGTTAAAGCAGCTTTGCATTTTGAGTTAATGCATTTAATAGTTTTCTGAACTATAATTTGTTTCACAAAATCTGGTAATAAGTTTTGCTTTAAAACTTCCAGTCTGCATTGAATCAGCATTGCTTGAAAGACTAAAGGCTAAATTGAGGGATCAGCTACAACAAAAACCAGTAGACACAGGGGGATGTCAGAACTTGGGCTGAAAATCCTTGTATTAAATATATAAACATGTTTGCCTGTCTCACTATCTGGAAACGGCACCAGTGCTGTTTTTTTAAATGTGAGTGGTTCAGTGTTGTGAATTTTCTTTTGGTTTGTTTTCCTTTTATTTTGATTTTCTCTTTATTTTTATTTCTTTTTATTTTCATACGTTTGGTATTTCCTACAAAATTCTCTAACAATGTGATTTACAAATTTAAATCATGCTGATCAAATGTGAAAGTAGTTGTCATTTAAATTTTGTGTCTGTCTTGGAATAGGTGAAGAGTTGGTGAGATCCCGGATGCCTGCATCTTGCAATGAGTAAGTACCTGTGAAAATATATTTAAGCCTTACAGAAATTTCTGTTTTGAGTAAATTATGATTAAATTGCCATATAATGATTTTACCATTTCCTTTACACCTAGTTAGCTTTACTGCAGCTGTTTGACTTTATGCTTGATCAGTACAATCAGAGAATCATAGAAACTCACAGCTGTTAGGACAAAGTACTCACCATTCATGGAATGTATGTATGTATGTACATATATTTTTATTTCTTCCAAAATTTTGGAGGTTTCTGTACATAAAACCTTAGAGTATTGTAATCCAAGGTCTTAAATATAATGGATGTCACATAAGCCCCAAGATTCTCTTCTGGATGAAAAACATCGGGAACTATCATGTGCTTCTAAATTATAGTTTTCTTTTAACTGCCTCAACATGTCTTCTGCTAGCTTGTCTCATTTATGTTCAGACCTAAGTATTACGTCAGCTGTGACTTTTATTATTAACATCGCTTGTTTAGAAAATTAACTATGTTGTCCTCATATAGAATCTAAACACTTTATTTCATTCAAATTGTGTGGTTATAAAGTGTGGGTCCTTTCATCGTTGAATCTGCGGTGATGGAAGTTGTGACGTTATTCTCTTTGCTTTTAATCATTAAAATAAGCATTTGATGATAGTGCCAAAAACAGCAGTGGGCACAGCTGTATTTACTTGAATAGCCTCACTTGCTACCCTGCACAGTATGGTAAATTGAACTGTGGCATCACTGCATGCAATGGTGAGGCAATCTCATACCAGGCATACAAAGAATAATTTTGATATTCATTAATTATTTGCACATGTTGACCTAAAACATCTGTTGTAACACATACCTAAAATAAAGAAGATGCGGCTTTTCAGTTTTCTGTATTTTTGGTGCAGGTAAATAATAAATGTAAATTACCTGTAAAATAAATACATGTGTATATTTTACTCTGTGTGCTCTGCATCATACAACATTATGGACAAAAGAAAGCAATTATTACACATTATTTTAAAATATTGTGGTGTGCCAGGTTCAGGAAGCGACCAGGTATGAGGCAGCATGAGTGGACCTTATGGAGTATTTTATTAAAAACCCCAATAGTGCAACAAACACACAAAGCACAAAACAGCAACAGCTTGTGTCCTTTGACAGTTCGTTTAATACTATGAATGACAGTGGGTCTGGTCATCATAGATGCACGGTGTCTGATTTATGTCATTCTTTGCTCTACTGATAAAGGTTTAGTTTGTTGCATTCTTATTCACGCTGTCTGAGACACTCATTCTGCTGTTTCACTGCAGCAACAGACTGGCCAGTAATGACCTCCTGTCCCTGGATCCCTTCGGCCCCTCCATGTCCTCATCCACAGGTAACAATGGCACTGCTTCCCAGCAGAGAAATACTGTCAGCATTCTTTGTTCTTGAAAAATTTGAGAGGGGATCCCCATTTTGCACTTTATTGTAACTTTTTTTTAACCAACAATACAAATTTGCATCCTTAGCTGGACAAAGATTATTTTAAGCTGATTTTTTTTAAATCATTAAAAAATAAGCTATAGATGGTTCTCGTTTTTTCCTAAAAAAAAAATAAAATAATAATAATAATTTTACTACTTCGCCTATTCATCATTTATTTTTGATATTGTAATTTGCTGTTTTAATTTTTAATTTTTTGCATAACTTTGCAATTTCTTTGGCATGAATTTTGTATTTTAATTTTTTTTATATAATTGTGCTTGTAAATTAACCTTTGCAGTTAATAAAGATATTAACATTTTTGAGACATGAACAATTTTTGATGGAAGGTGTCTTCTGGCAAATGAACAACACACCTGTAAATATGTAAATGTTATACGAGGCTTATTCCACTCATATGTTCTGTTTTGTTACACCAAAAACATTTTCAATGTTGGGGAAAAGCTCAGCATTATTCAGTCTTGTTTTATTTTGTTTGGTCAACTGTGAGACCCAACATGTGATGAGCATATCCTCTCGCAGTTTTGTTCAGTGTGCATTTGGCTGTCTACAGCTGTGAGTACTGCCACGTGTGGGTGGTTACTTCTTACGTCCGTTTGCCTTGAGTTTCCATAGAAAATGTTCAGCACTTGTTTAGCCAGACTGGAATCACACGAATTGCTGTGTGACACTGCCGGTTAAGGAGAATCATGTTGGCAGTGACCCTTACTGGTCCTAGTCTTAATCCATAGTTAATTGGCACCTCAAGCAGTCAGAAGGGCTGTCTATAACACCACTGACGTGTATTTGTCAAACAGCAATGATGTTAACGCAAGCGCAGGCCTTAAGCCTTTGCATGATGAACGATAAAATGTACCAAAAAAATTAGCATAAAGGTACAACGTATTATTAGTACAGTATCCCTCCTTGCCGTTTATAATTCTCCTTACACTGGTCTGTCTTTTGAAAGGTGGGGGTGATCTTTTGCTGTAAAGCTTTGTTTTTCATTATTTATGAAATATCTGTTGACCTCCTCCCCCATGCTTTCCTTTGATTAGACTCCACAGAAATGGTTTGCCTTTTCCAAGCAAACTTTCTTTCCTCTCTTCAAACTAAAGAATGTGAAGTTTGCTCCTCTAGTGACACAGGTAAAATAATGAGAATATGTGCTTCCAGAAAAGAAATAACTCTCTATAAATAATCATTGTGTTTGCACTGAAACCAACATCTTACTAATACAAAATCTTATTAACCTTTTTATCATAGAATCGGTTTATATTTTTTCATGGTAAAGATCCTTAATGTAGGAAAGTTTCCAGCGTTCAGGTTTTTTTTAGTCTCGGAGGTGATGGAAGTCGTCCATGATTATACTCAAACAAAAAAGACGTGTTTTGTGTAGTTTTTTCCGGTGTACAGTATATAGCAGCTTGTGTTAAATGCTCTAAAGAATAACGGGCAAACATAACAATGTAACAATTTCTTTAATTTTGAGAGCATCTTTTAAAACTTGGCTTTCTGGTAAGATTTTTAAACATTTAATTTTAAAGCATTCTTATACTAACGATTGCATTTGAATATCATGTTCAACTAAAATGAAAATATTAAGCTCTGGTGATCTTTGAGCCTTTTGAAAAGTTTTTTTTTCTTGAATTTCTATTTACATGCTTATATTTTATTTATAACATCTTAATATTTAAATGAGAATATTTTTGCCATTGCACAGTATTGTTATTTTAATGTGCAAGGCTGCTTTTAATGGTTTTGAAGGGCTTTTTTCTTTTTATTTTTATTTTTGCATATTTACATGCATCCTGGAATCATCTTCAGTTGCATTTTTTGTGCATGGTGCTGCTGTTGACTTTTAACTGGAAGGCAGTGTTCCCATAGACATTGCAGTGTTGAAATCCAGTGAGAATCTTTAATTTTCTGGGTGTTTTCTGCTCTGTGCTCTCATCTGCTGGGTTTTCACTCTGTGCTGCTCTGGACTGTCATTCTCCTCTTCAGCCAAGATGATGGTGTGTAAAGATGGGCCCCCTTTCAGTGCCTCTTCCACTCCGTCACCTTGGGATTTAGTAGACAAGCCTCCGATGGGACTAAATCCGCTAGGAGACGCTAAAAGCACACCCCCCATGCAGCCAGAGATGGTGAGCGCTGCCATGGCAACAGCTGCCAAGCCAGCAGCTGACACTGCAGACGTCTTTTCCTCCATGTCCTGGTCCCAGAGCCAGTGGATAGCTTTTGACGACGAATTTGCAGCATGCAGGAAGCTCAGCTCTAGTGCAAGGGATCCCTCGAGGCCGCCATTGCGGCCGACAGCAAAATCCATCAAATTCTTCTCCGATGACCCGAACGACCCGTACAACAGCATCATGCGTGGCAGTGGCCTGCTTTCTGGAGAGTCCCGAAGCCCCCCAAAGCTCTCTCCAAACTCAGGGGATGAGAGCTTGACACCCCCAGCTGAGCAGAAGCACCATGGTAACGAGAAGCATGCCGTGTGTGGCCTGAATGGGGCTCTGATTGTCTTGCTTTTGTTTCTGCCTTTTCATTTGTTATTTGCTTTTATGCAAGAATTTCTGCACATTGATATGATCACATTCCATATAATCTTACTGTGTTAACGATTGTTGTTCCTAGTGTGTAAAACATATGAAATGTTTTCATATTTTTGGTTGCTGAACCTGGATTGATGGTTTTGTTGAGTGTTGTGGAATGCCGTGAGGTTTTTTTTTCTTTTCTTTTTTTGTGAATGAATTACTTATGACTTGTATTTCTGTGAGGTTTTGGTATTGATTGCTGCAAGTCTGAATCTTCAGTGGTGTTTTATTTTATCTCCAAAGGATATTTTCTCAATGTCAGGATCATCTGTATTTCATGCCTGCAAGTGCTATGAGTTTTTTTTTTTTTTTTTTTTTTTTTTCTTTCCCTCTCTTCTTTCTTCTTCCTTGACTTTGCTTATTTGAGTAACTTGTTCACCCCCATCCATACAGCTTTGCCAGTACCGGCCAGACCCTCCACCCCTCTGGCTGCAGGAACCATAGTGCCACCCCCACGGCCATCCTCCAGACCAAAGCTTCCCGCAGGCAAGCTTGCAGGCATCAATGAAATAGTGAGTGTTGGTTAAAACATCAGCAAATGCTTTTACACAGAAAGGTAGAATTTGGTACACTGGGAAATTCATTATATTCAACATAACACCAGGTCAGGCCATTCAGCCCTCCAAAGACCTCCAATGCAAGCCCTCCTCCAGCCGCACCCCTGGCCCGTGCGGAAAGCTCCTCCTCCTTGTCCTCCAATGCCTCCCTGAGTGCTGGAAACACCCCAACAGTAGGTGAGTGCTCTATCCTCAAGACAAAAAGTGGTGCAGTCATTGTTCTCTATTATTAGGGTGCCAAAAGGGAATATTTGTTTGTCCTTTCCCTTTCAGTTCAGGGGTGCTCACATTACGTTTATGTTGATCGAGTCTTTGAAAATGAAAGCTCAAACGTCATATGAAACAGCCGTTCAGTATGGCTTACTCATGCACTTGAAACAAATGTAGATACACATACTTTTATTTGAGATCTATGAATTTCTGGAACATGATCTGAGATGGGTAAACAGTACCAGTTCTATTGGAAGCTGTGTTATACTGAAACAGTTGCAACTGCTAATGGAAAGCATAACGGGTTTTTTCTTTTACACTAATTTAAGCCATAGACAGACACTTAACCTCAACATTTCTGTGCAGATTTTTTTCTCTTGGCATTTCAGCTTTACAGTACATGAAGTCAAGAACATACCAACAGCTCTGATTCCATTATTCATCTACTGCAGCACTCAACAATACTGAAGCATTTCATAGAGCAAAACCATTAATTAAAAAACCATTTAGCATCACCATGGTTGGAGGTGCCTGCCACTCACATCCCCGTTCAGTTACATTATGTGAAGTATTGTTGGGACAAGGCATGCAAATAATTTACCTGGTTTACATTTACATTTTAAATTTATTCATTTAGCAGATGCTTTTCTCCAAAACGATGTACATCTCAGCAAAAATACAATTTGTGCATTACATTGAGAGAAAGAGACATGCCTGCAGACATGTGATTCTTAAGTAAACCTAGTTTATTTTCCACGTGATGCATCGATGTTCCTCACTTGAGTAGGTGCATAAAATGCAGGATAGATTAATCCTGATGACCTTCCTACAATTTTTTTTTTTTAAATTTCAATAAAGCACACAAACATTCACATAGAGTGCCGGAGTAATGGCTGTGGTAAAGGCTTTTCTGGAGTTTGTATATAAAGATCAAGCCAGTGCTCCAGGCAGGTTCAGATTGTACAGGATTGCTGTGTAGAATCGCTGCTGTTGAACGACTTGTTATCAAAAAGAATGCAGTAGTTGAGCTTTGGTTATTTTGTTTTTTGGCTACTCATAGATATGCATTTTATTAAATATTATTCATTGTAATTTAGTTATTGTCTCTGGAAACCAGGTGTGTATTATCAGTTTGACTTATAGAACTATGAAGTAAGATTAATTACATTCAAGTTCCATTACTATTATAAGCTTTGTAGGTACTTCAGTCAATTATAAAGCCTTGTAAACAAAGTAAACATTATAATTGTAACTGTGTGTATAAACACACATTAATTTATATTCCGTAGAACTGATACAATGCAAGCGATAGGGTCCAAAATTTAAAAATTTTAATATTTATGAAGTAAACTTCCAGATTTTTCACATTTGACAGTTAGAAACCACCAGCCTAAAGGCTGTTACTACTAATAGTGATTATTATACATTCAATGAGCAAAAATGAAGATGTATTAATGACACATGATTCTGGAATTAAAGATTATTTACTTATTTATTTATTGCTAAGAGCAGTTAAGAAAAAAATACTTGAACGCTGCCATTATCAATTAAAAAAAAAAACATCAGTAAGCAGCTAAAGATTGACAGTTAACTGCTTAACATTCTCGTATTTCTTCTTTTTTGCTATTTCAGCAATTTATTTCAAATGAAGGATATGAATTTTGTCTGCATTCCCTGATTCCATCCGTTGAAAGAGTCATTTTTTTAAGGCTTGTTAGTGCATGTGAAAATCAGCAACTCTAAATCTTCACCAGACTGGTAAATACACTGGAACAAATTGCAGATCAATTAACTGTAGTGTGTGAAAAACGGGATTGCAATTTGGGCCCAAGCTTTGTTATATAACTTAACCTTAGTCAATATAACCTTGCCTTGTGTCTGGTCTACAGTGTATAATAATATTTAAATTATTTGATGTACTGTAATTCTTTATTTTCTGTACTTTGAATTTCTGCTTCAGATTATCTGGCATTTGATTTATTAGGTTTTTTTGACCATTTCTTTGTGGAAAAATTATCTGATTAGAATGTGTTGATGGCATCTTGAAGAGAAAAAAAAAAAAAAAAAAACATGGGGCTATTTTTAGTTTTGTTGTATAGTCAGCAGTTGAGCAAAACTTGTAGTGGTAGAATAATGTAGTAGTTGCAGGTTCAACTCCCAACCTCTGGTACTCCTCTAGTAGCACTACGCAAGATACTTACACTGAACTGTTTCAGTAGAAAGAAAAAAGTACCCAACTGTATAAATAGGCCAAATACTGTAACTAACTCTACATAAAGGCGTGAAAAGCTGGAAGCAACCACAGAACACTAAAAGTTGTGTCCACCTGGGCTGGGAGTCCAGATGAAACACCACCAAAACGAGCACCATGTTTGATGATGTCTGCTTTAATTTTTTGTGTGTTTTGTGAATTTTGCTTTGGTTTCCTTTGGCCTCTGTTTCGATGTCAAAGATGAGGATGTGTTCATTGGGAAACTGCCCACCTTTGAAAGGCGCTGTGAGACCCCAGCAGGTAGAGTAACAGTGGTTCAGCTTCTTGCTCTCTACCTGGTACTAACACTTGTGGATGTGCCTGCTTTTCAAGCTCGGTCTCAAAAGGAAGCATCTGAATATGGCGTTTTTGTGCAAATCATTGTGGTTTTGATGGGAAAATCACTTTGTCCCTCAGTATTTTGCTAGGTGATCTATGACTTTGTAGTGTAGTGATGAAATTCGCTGTTAATACCTTAATGTTTAAGGGGAGAATATTAAGATTTCACCTTTTCAAACCTAACTGCAAGCTACTGTATTATAAGCAAGACAACCTTTTCCATCTCCAACCTTAACCTTAACTGTGATAACTAGGAGTACCTTTTAGATATTTCAACCTTGAACGTAACCATTTCAGCTACTAAGTCAAGTCTCCGGGTCTTCGTTGAAATGTTATTGTATGAGTTACTGGTGAAAAAAATGGATTCGTCAGTCACAACCACAAGGACCAGCACAAAACGTATAATTTGAAGTGCTTTTGTCTGAAACAGGGTTGACTTTTCAGTGCTTCATGGCTGTGTACTGTGCATGTCTTTGCTAGAGACATTTGTTCTTTTTTATTTTAAACAAATTAACACTTAACATACTACAAATATGGTTTTATTTCTTTTGTACGCAGGTAAATCTGTTATTGCCCAGAAAAGTGGTTTTGTCATTTGTATACCATTTTTGGCAGTTCCCTTCTGTTTAGATTGAAAGCACACTGTGTCAGTTAACAGTGAAAACAGCATAGTGTCACAGGCCTGGTATCCTCCAAACTTGTGTCTTTTACAGTGACTTCAATGTCAGTTGGAATATATGGAGCATTTCTTCATTTCGCTGCTTTTTCAGAAGTATTTTTTAAACATGAAGTAGAGAGTTTGAATACTTTTTCAGAATAACATGGTTTACAGTACAGACACTCCTCACTTAAGGACTGAGTTCTGTTCCTACGACTAGGTCGTTAAGCGAATTGGTCGATATGCGAGGAGCCGCCCGTTACCGATATTTCAAGCATGCTGTACTGGTAGTGTGTGCTTACTAACCTGCTTCAGTGCACGTAGGTTCTCGGAGCGATAGATGAGGGGGAAGGCTTTAACTTGAACCCAGCGACATTTCCTCCCAACAACAACAACATGACCCTGTCCTTAAAAGCCTTGAAACCGGGCATTGTTTTAGCTTCTCCGTGTATGTAGGACCTTTTGGGCATTTTCTTCCAAAGAAGTCCGGTTTCATCCACGTTGAAGATCTGTTCCGGACGGTAGCCGCCTTTCTCGATGATTTCATCAAATTGGTCGACATCTTGTACTATGGGGTGCGCAATAAAGTACAAATTTCTAGACGAAATATGTAGTCTTGGAGATTGCGAACGCTAGTGTAGTGAACACTGACCGACTGTGGGAACGAGACTGAGACTGAGAAAGGGTGATGCGAGCCGAGATGCTTGATGCTGAGATGCCGCGTTGCCGTTTCCACGACCAAAGTTCTCGTACAGCGTACAGTACCGACTGGTCAGAGAGCTGGTCATACGTCCGCGCGGTCGTTAAACAGGTAGGTCATTAAGTGAGGAGTGTCTATATCATCTTTTGCCTTTGATTTAGTTTCAGCTTACTGCATGAAATCACTTTTGGGAGATATCTTCAATTTGTGTTTTTTTTTTTTTTTTTTTAAACTTTTTCAAACTGTTACTTTTCTGTGTTATGTGTAACTCATACATCTTTAAAAAAAATATATATCCAATATCTTACATGTAGCATTTTACCAGAAATTGTAAAATGGAACTCCGCCTGCAAACCTGCTACTCAAATTAGTATTGATGAACTTGGTCATTCAGTAGGTGTGTGAAACTACATGTATATGTTTTTGTGTCAACCTCTCCTGTGTTTTTTTTTTTTTTTTTTTTTTTTTTTTTCCTTTCCCCCCGCTTCTTCCCCTCCTGCAGGGATTTCGCGAGGCCCCAGTCCCATTACACTGGCATCCCAGGACTCACTACCCATTGCAGTGGCCTTCACAGAATCAGTTAATGCCTACTTCAAAGGCGCTGATCCCGCAAAGTTAGTTTCACATGACTTCCTCACTTTTCAGGAGTAACCGCTGAAGGAGAAGTCCTTCAGAGTCCTTCAAAGTACTCCAACCCAAAAGCAGGTGTTGAGTGCCTATGAAAAGGCCTTATTAAAATGTTGTTTTCTGCATTGAGACCTCAGTGTTTATTTGGCACACGCAGTCCTGTCATTAAAGCTGAATCTGGTGTACATTTTCTGATTTTGAGAGCAACTCAGCTGTTTTTCCCGCTCGACAGCACATGGAAAGTTATATTTCTTTCCTCAACATCATTATTTCAAAATGTATAAATCCCTCTGGGAAATGACAGACACAGACAATAAAAACACATGCTTTTATTGTTTAATTTCTCGAGTGCAAAATCCTAAAAGGACATTGCATAACTCTGTTCCGTAGTAGCGGCAGATTTTTAAAAGCGAACAATTTAATCATCTACAAAAATAAATGCAAACGTAGCTTTATTAGGTTAAACATTTTCACCCACTTGGCACACTTCTATTGTTAATGAGAGGAAATTGTGTGCATAACATAGCCTTTGACAGCTTTATATTTCAGCTAAATGTTTTGTTTCTTCCCATGTATCACAGTGTTTATAAAAAAAAAATTCACTGCAAAATTTGTATGGATAGCTGTTTCTCAACAAACGATGAAATGAAATGTTTAGTTTAAGTTCAGTTATAATTTGAGAATAATAATAATGAGTTCACAGGATCTTTATCATGATTGCTTATTAAATTTTCACTTTTTTCTTGGCAGGTGCATTGTTAAAATCACAGGCGATATGACACTCTCTTTCCCAAGTGGCATCATCAAAATTTTCACCAGCAACCCTTCCCCTGCTGTATTGAGCTTCAAGCTAAAGAACACTAACAAGTTAGAGCAGATCTTGCCCAACCAGCAGATACTGTACAGGTCTGAAGTACACTATTTTTAAAGACTTATTACACCAACCTTAACACTTCTTTCCATTCATCTGCAATTCTGCCTTTTTAAAGCTGAATAAGAGAGAGCATCCAAGTAATCTTTCTTACTTTTTCCCCCAACACAAAATTAATTTATTAGTGGACTGTGTTTAACTACATATTCATTGTTTTTGTGCAAACCAGTGATCCCTCACAAAGTGACTCTAGCACCAAGGACTTCTGGCTGAACATGCAAAATCTCACTGCCTACCTCAGGAAAGCATCTGAGCAAAATCCTGCTGCCTCCTACTACAATGTGGATATCTTAAAGTACCAGGCAAGGCCCTTTCTCTTCCTGTGCACTCTTTCTGTGGCTCATTCATAATTTCCGTTATCATCGAAAGTAGCATAAGGAGGGCCCCAACTACTCCAGAGCGATTTCATCTTTATTTGAAAGTATCGATTTTCAGTGAGACGAATGATCAAGCTTTGGTTCCAAGTTCTTTAAAAACAAAAATTACAGGCACAGAGGCACATTGGGTGATGCTGGTACCACACATTGTAATGGCTGTGCGCTCAGGCATAGTTTTGAATCCACCTCAGGGTGTGCTGCATTTGGCATGTTCGCCCTGCGCTTGCCTTCCAAAGACATGTACAGAAGGCGGCAATGGTAAACCACTTCTGTACCCTCCCTTCAAACTCGCGCAGGTGGGCACCATCACCCAATGAGCTGATTTGATGGCACTCAATCCTACCTCACCTAAAATGCTAAAATGAACTGTGCAAGGCAATGTTTAACACAGTTTTAATTGCTTTTCACCGTGCAGGTTGCCTCTAATGGGATCCAGTCAACTCCGCTGAACCTGGCTGTGTACTGGAAGTGCAGTCCCGGTACCACAGATCTGCGAGTTGACTACAGATACAACCCGGAGTCCATGCTTAGCCCAAGCCCTCTGTGCAATGTCCAGGTGCTGGTACCTGTGGATGGGGGGGTTACAAACATGCAGTCTCTTCCCCCTGCGGTTTGGTATGTTGACTACACATTCTTTGTTACATCCTAGGGTGGTCTGAGTCGGTATATTTTGCTATGCTTTAAATTTGGCTCCTTAACAGAAATATTATAAATAATATTTAATTTCAGAATATAATGACTATTGGTATTACATGGAAATTTTAATTTTGAACCGTTACAATAATTGTGTTGGTAGATAACGAGAATATACTGTATGGCTGGCCTCATGTACACCAAATTCTACAACAATTCTGTCTGTAGGGATTTTTCTTTTCTTGTTTGTGAGCATAAATCACAGTCACTGCTACCTGTATGCGAAGATATTTAATCAAATGAGATGAGAGCATTTTTGGTAGACTAATGAAATTATGAACCAGTCTAGGTTTGCCTGTTGATAAAGTTGTTTTGAGCATTTCAAATAATTTTCATTAAAAGTGTGTTTGCTTTACAACAGGAATTCAGAGCAGAACAAATCCTTATGGAAGTTAAGTGACATTTCAGAGAAATCTGAGAATGAAGGTTTGTACAAAAAGCATTTTAAAAAAAAAAAAAATCTGAGGAGTAATGCAGTTTGCAGTAAAATGAAAAAACTAGTGTATTTTGAATTAATGTAAATACCGCTGGAATCAATGTTGAATATTATACAAAATGAACTGAAACTTGGCAGGTTGCATTACCGCTTTAAAACATATTGATTTGCACCTACAATAGGTTTTAGAATTCAGTGGTATTTTGAAGTAGAGGAATAGTAAGATGACTGGTGAATCTGTTTTGTGCTCAGGTTCAGGATCCCTCAGGGCTAAGTTTGATCTCTCAGAAGGACCATCTAACCCTGCCACCCTTGCAGTGCAATTTCTTAGTGAAGGTAGTACTCTCTCTGGAGTTGATCTCGAGCTTGTCGGAACAGGCTACAGACTCTCCTTGGTTAAAAAGAGATTTGCTACAGGTAAGATCTGAATATATTTGTTTTTTACAGGTTGTCTTAGCCTCATGTAAAGCAGGAAAGTCTCTCCACAGCTTTCGTACACCACTTTTTCAGCATCTTCCACCAAAATTCTATAACAGCTGGATAACCAGTAAACTTAATCTTCAGTTTGCAAAATATCAGTGTTTCTGGCTTTATTCTACTTAGTTTTTCCCGCTTGCTTTAATTAATGAACGTATTACTCTCATCCAGTCTTGCTTTTCCTTAAATTATTTCTTCATAAGTGATGTGTTTTTTAAATTTTCCCCTTTTTCCCCATTTTCATATAGGACGGTATATGGCGGACTGCTGATGTTGCAGGACCTCTTGTCCTAAGAAGCACAGTTTGACTAATGAAAATATCTCTTTGGCATTTTATTAATTTTCTGTTCTTTGTGTCCTATTTATGGAGGGTATATGCAAATCTGAAGATTTTTGCAATACCTTTGATTTTTTTTCCTTCCCATTTTTGTAACATCTTGGCATAAATTGAAATGCACCTTTTCCGAAGAAATATTTTTACTACATGAAATTAGCACTGAATTTTCAACACTGTTTTAAGAAAGCAAAAAAAAAAAAAAACCTATGCTGTCAGGAAATTTATAGAACAGATTCTTTGTAACACTTTGATTTATTCAGACTTTTATAAAGTCAAAACTGTAGCGTTTGATATACATAACTAACAATATATGTAATATGGATACAGTATATCAGACTGCTTAAAATCTGCACTAACAATCTTGTATTTTAGACTTTTTTTTTCTCCTGCATTTATTTAACTGCAACTCTGGCAGTAATAATGAATTCAGTTGAAATTCTAAATGAAAGATATGAAATGAAGAGAACACGTTGATGCATGCCTTCCTAGTATGTCTCTCTTCTGGGTTACAATAGCATTATAAAATGGATTAGGGAGGCTGAATGTGTGTATAGCAGCCAAGAGCAGATCACAACATGTTTGTTTTTGTTGCAGTGATTCTTGCAATGATGTGCAATGATTCAAATAAGCTGTCTCAAATTGAAAATATTTACATGTGTGGCAGAAGTACATTGGTGGCACTTAGAAGTGACTGTTTAAAACCTACTGTCCAGTTGTTTTTGCAACTTGAAACCAGTGCCTCTTTTGACTATAAATATGTAATCAAAATATTTTTTTTCTCATTTTCTTATATTTTTTACTTTGTAGCACAGTACAAGAACACTCTTGTGCCTACTGTTATGCATACTATGCTTATTGGATTTTTAAGGGAAATGCAGCAGGCCTATACTTTGAACATAATAACATCTGACCTTCCAAAGTTTTCGAACCTTCAGCATTTGTCTTCCAAAGTTATCAAAGGCTTGGGCAAAAATACTCCTTTTTTGTTTTTCTGACTGTTTTTATATGCTGTTAATAGAGAATCTTTCTTATATCTTTATTTCTTCAGACCATTTTGCATCTGACTCAAAACCTTACTTTCTGTATGGAGTTTTTATCTTTACAGTTTCTCCCTGTCAAAATGTACATGTCCATGTCATACAAGAATTAGGGATATTCTGAACCTATAGGTTTATGAAATTGTGATGAGGCCGAAAGACACACTGAAGGCATCTACTGATGTGTCCAATGTGACTTTGTGTTGTGCTGTTCTTTTTAAAAAAAAAAAAAAAAAAAAAAAGTATATCTCATCAAAAGACCGAATGCCTTTAGCAGTGTTGTGTTACAAATCATAGGGGAAAGCCACAACAGTATAGATAGTCAGTTTGAAGCATTACAGAAATCTTATTTAAAACAATTATAGTATGTATTTTATATTCAATAATACACGTAAACAAAAATTAAAGCCTTTAAGCTAAAACTTCACCTGAAGTGATTGTGCTGATATAAATAATAGTAGTTAATGTGTATAATTACTCATCAAACCGAAGGACATAACAAAGCAGCAGCAGAACGTAAAAATGTGAGAAATTAAAGAAACCAGAAACCTTGATGTCAAAGCATAAATTACTACAAATAGCGCTTACTGTTAATCTATTAGTGCTTTGCTTTAATAACACAGTTTACTACAGCAGTATCCTAGCACTGCCAGATGGAGTGAGACAGCAAAGTGCTGAACATAAATAACTGCACAAACATTTTTTTGCTCCTTAGCTCATGGTTTCCATCACATTCTGTGTTGTTTCTGACTGGATTATATCACAAATCCCCAGGTGAACAGTTTTTTAAGGCCACAATAAAATACCATTTGTCTCAGTTGAGAGAATTTACTTTTTATATTACATTTTGACCAGTACATAATTTTTAATATCTGTAAGAAAAATTTAGAGAAGCACTGGTCGTGTGGGGGTTGTTCATCAGTTTCTAATCTTTTTAAGGAATATTGAATTTTTTTTACCAAACGTGATACTGGGGTAACTTTTACTGCCTTATTCAGACAAAGACTACCTTTAAAAGGGATTAATTTTCTCTGTTATTAATATGATAAAATGTTTTCTACATATTTGTATGTAAATTTTTCTAATTTACTTGACTCTGAAAAAAATCTTTACAACCACATATAGCCTGTTGTTTAGCAATTTTAATGGTGAGTTTTTGCATTATTGTGGCTTTCCATTCATACTTGCCTGTGTTTAAATGAGGATACACTGTGGTTCTGATGCCCACAAAGAAAATTACCTCTTATTGTACAGTGCTTAAATGTCCCCAGCTGTTGCTTGCATTTTACATTTTTACTTTGCTCTATCCTCAGTGCAACTTGCCTAAGATTTATTGTGAAGTTTGTGAAGTCAGTCTGAAGGGTCCTTAAATTGGAAATGAAGAAACTTTTCTGTTTTGGGTTGCCAAAATAAAATGGTAGTTTCTATGTCACTAGTATGATTGGGTCACAGTTTTACAAAATATTTCTGTGGTTATCGAGGGAATAAATGCAGTCAGCATGTCACCGTGCCATCCAGGAGAGGTTGCTGTTTTATTTTTTTTCCTGTTTTTTCAGGCTGCTTCAAGTACAGAATTGAAGTATAGGTCTACAGAAACTGAATATATATTATGTATATTTAGCGAGCTGGTTCTTGCTTCTTTACACAGAAATCTCTCTACATGCTGCCTCTACAACATTTGTAAAATCCCAATGCATTTGGAGCTCTTATCTCCTGTTGTTTGTATGTTAACATGTTGTCAAAAGGAAGAGTAAACAATCTATGTATATAAATGATTTCTCAAAATGTAAATGTTACATTATCTCTGTAACTTCTGTCTTCACTTTATAATTCATTGTGCCTCAAATAGTGTGTATATATATATGTATGTATACGTGTGTGTGTGTGTGTGTGTGTGTGTGTGTGTGTGTGTGTGTATATATATATATATAATATATATATGTATATGTATACACACACGTATGTGTGGGTGGGTGTGTGTGTGTGTGTGTATATAAATATACCAATATAAAATTTAAAAAAAAAATGGTGCTTTTTATCATTTAATTCTGTCCCTAATGGAGGTCTAATTTAATTTTAAATGACACATATTTAACACATGGTGGTCTCTCTAATTGTATAAAGTGCTCTTATCTAATATTCTTACTATGTATGGACATTATAGGAGACTTGATGGGAGATGTCCCTTTTAGAATAGTGTTGGACTGAATGAGTGTTCCATTTTCTTCTTCTTCCATTAATTTGTGTTAAGACAGTTCTCATTTTTCTTCAAGCGCGAATTTACCACCAGGAATTGCAAATAATGAAAAGGGTAGAAAATATGCGGGAAAAAAGTACTACGCTAGTGAGAGGAGATGCATTCGCAACTCAAAACACGCAAGAACTGGAAAGATGCAGCTTCCTGCCTTATCTGGTAACGCCGACTTGTTTCTCAGATGTTTTGCATAAAATAAAAGCACTATCCATAAATAATGTGTATGCTGGGAATTTTTTAATGGAAATCTGGATTAACATAAATCAAATTTATTTTACTTATTTTTATTTTTCCTTTCCTTTACGGATCAGAATGGATCACCAGCCCACAAGGGTGTCTGGTTCCACACATTGTGCAACTCGACAGGTAAAAATTTCGTAAATTGAATTTATGTAAATAGAGTGGTGTCTGCACTTGATTAGGTGGGGATTCTGTCAGGTAGGAGTTAAGTGTCAGGAAGATGGAAAAAAACGTTGAAAAGGCCATGACGGGTCAATGGATGAACATGTGATCGGAGACACCGCAGCTTTATGCCTCTGCAATATATACAATATACAATAACTGAGGTGGAAATAATGTGGGTACTCTAAATACTGTAAATGTTAATTTACAATGTACAGTTGTTTGATTTCCCTCCAAAAAGGGGTTTCCTCGCAATGTATCCTAAAGGTACTTGTATGACCATGCGTTAAGGGACCTGCAGTTGGCTAAGACCGTTAAAAAAGCAGGAATCGCTGTTGCGTCGTACTGTCCAAATCGGTCATAACCGTTGATTGGCTAAATCAGTTACTAGCCAATTAACAATTTCCATTAAACTTTTAGTTACTTTATTAGCCGTAATTTTACAGACAAGCAGCACCTAAAACACTGAGTAATTTACCTTGTTTTTGTTACAAAGATGATGGATATCAAGAGATTTGGGTAGATCAAGATAACTAAAGTAAAACTCTCCCTAATATTTTACTGTAAACTGTGCTGTCTTGTACTGATTTATACTTAGCATCCTGTGAGTTGGTGTGGTAATTGGGGAAGAGATTAAGGTGCTTAGTCATGGAGATGTATGGTGGCGATACCTGTTTTTTTTTTTTTTTTTTTTTTTTCTTCTCCTGGGGCTTTATGCGGCGGTGGTGAGTTACTGGAATTGGGGCCTTGTGTACAGCTGTTGATATAAGGGTACGGAATTCAACATGTTATCCTGTGTATGTTGAATGGATTTTATTGAAAATATGTTCTGCGTGGCATTCCTAGTGATTTTTTGTGTTCTACAAAAATCTCATTTTGTTTTTCAATAGCAGAGGAAGGACAGATCTCAGATCTACCTGGAAAGACAGGAAAACACTAATACCAGGTAAACAACAATAATAATAATTTGGGTTTTCTCTTTACGTAGGTTTAAACAATTTACGGGCAGGGCTGTACACCACTGGTTCTGACTGAAATAATGAAATTAGATAAATACACCCCCTGAGTTCATAGAAATACAGTACTTGCGTCAAAGGGTTCTAGACCCAGAATTTTAATATAAAATCTCAGTGAAAAATTGCATATTGCATCTCTCAATTTCCTGAGGGTAATGCTGTTTTCTTGAAACTTTTATATTTTTTGATTTATTTATTCATATGAGAGATTCCTGGAAAATACATTTTCAATATTTATTGAAAGTTAGGCTGGAAATCCCATCCTCACACACACAAATTGTCTTTAATTTTCAATATTGAAGTGCTCCAATAACATACTGAAATAACATATTTGAGAAGAACTTTGCAGTCAAGGAGCCTTTTAATTAAAGATCACATGGAGCTTTGTAAAACTTTTTTAGCCTCATGGTCACTTGAGTGTAGCTGTGGATGTGACTTGTGAAATTTGCAATCCTTTGACTTGCTGGAACTGATTCAGTTGGCCATCTGCTAGGCTGGATAAAGTACCTTCACTAGAATTTGGCTTGAGCACGCTACAACGTTGAGGTGGAGAAAGTTTTAATCCCTCTTTCAATATCTTGAGAATGACAGTTCACAAAGTTTGCTTTTGTCATTCAGTTTGAAATTCAGTGGGCAGAGTGCTCAGAACTTCATAAGATCTGACTGTTCTTATTCAACACATTTTTTTTCCCTTGTTTGTAAATAATTGTCCTGTATTTGCTATGATGCATTATTGTGTATTCATTGAATTTTACTGCTTACAGATGGCTAAAGCTTTGATGAGCCAAGTGTCTTTTCACTTTTACTTAGGCTAAATTTGCAAAACGCCTAATTTTTTTTATCCTAATCCTGCTTAGGATAAAAAAAAATCTAAACTGCCAAGTACATAAGATGATTTTAGAAAAAAGCCACATTAGTAATTCTGGTCAGTAAAATGACTAACAACTCCAAAGGCAGACTGCAGGACTAGTAAAGTTTTTGTGCCTGGAGTGCAAAGACACATCACATACTGTTCAGCATTAAAGGGTTGACACCAGCCACATTCCAAATCTGTTATTTCCTTCTGGCCGGCAGTATAAGGTGTGCTTTGAACTCTGTTAGAGACCGAAGGTGACGCCGCCCAATATAAATCCTTACATATTCTGACTTCCGATATTCTCTCCTTTTTTTTCCGTATGCTATCATTTACGTACACGACCACAACAAAACAAAGTGGTAGTGGATATTTCCTTCCTGCCTAATACACCTATGGAAGATGATCATTCTAATGATGGGGATTCCTTTTAAATCAATGGCTTCCGCTTTAATCTTCAGTACTGGTGACAACACAAGAAAATGCATAACATAAAACACATGTTGCACCAGTAAGTAATTTTAATATCACTTGACAGTTTAAAGGAAAGGAAAAATATCAGAGCTGGAATCCTCTTCTGTAAGAGGAAATCTGTCTTGATCTGCTGTGTACTTTTGTACAGGGAATGAACTGCTCTAGCTGCATGATGCCAATTATTCTGGGATTTATGGTAGTGGAGCATGGGGCTGGAATAACACCTTTCTTCATTGATGCTGTCTTTATGAGCCTTTTTTTCTTTGTACATGCTTCTCTTGCCTCTTTTTAAGTAACACGTTTCAGGGAACAGCTACACCTAGGAGTCCAACCCATTAGAGAATTGGTCTGCTGCATTAGGAGTGTTCGGATTGTTCGGCCAAAGGTCCAGGAGACTCGCAATGAGGCTCGCTTAGCTGGAGCATGGGTCAAAGTGTGACAGTGCTCCAAAGGACTAGGAGAACAGTTATAGAGAGGATTTCCAGCTAAAATGACTGATTTGTCTCTGGTTCTTATACTTTTGTTGTCAATAACTAACGTAGACCGTGACAGGTGTTCTCGGGAAGCCAACAGGATTTGTTATATTTTACTAATCCACTGTGGAATTTGGAGTTTTTTGGGCATGGATTGTGTTTTGAACTATACTAGTACAAGAGAAGTCTATAATGTGTATAAATTTAATTTGCAAGAAGTGCTTTATTGTCTGCGTTGTCATGTGTGATTTATGTTTTTATTTACACTGTAGCAAGAGTAAATGAAAACATACAAAATGCTTTCATTCTGGGACCTCATGCTACAAACATTTGCATTAAGAATTTTCAAAGACAAACATTTTTTCAATTTGTTTATTTTTAATTGTATCTTCTTCAGAGTAGCATAGCAGGTAGCATTGCCAACTCACAGTTCCTATGCTGTTTGGGTTAAGCTTGGATTCAGCTCAGTGTATGTGGAGTTTGTACGTTCTCTCTATCTGCATGGGTTTTCTCCGGGTGCTCCGGTTTCCTCCCACAGTCCATAGAAATGCAATTCTGCAATTCAGGTGAACTGGTTACACGAAGTTGCCGTGTGTGTGTGTGTGTGTGTGTGTGTGTGTGTGTGTGTGCGCGGGCGGGCGGGCGGGCATGGGCGGCCGCACTTGTGTCACTACTCTGCGATGGACTGGTGTCCCGCCCAAAGTGTACCCCTTCGGCCTTTCAGTGATTCCGGGATAGGGTCCCGGTTGCTCCGACCCTAAAAAGACAGGCGTATATCGAAAGTGAGTAAGTCTATGTATTTTCTTCACTTGTCTAATTTAAAAAATTTCTTGAAAGTGAATGTCACCTGCATTTATGCAAGCTATTGCTAGTTGGCAGCAAAATGAACCCAAACAGAAGGAGCATGAGAGGGATTAAATTCATCTGGCTTTCCAGAAGACCACTTTGACCAGGTTATCAATAGTTAGCGATAATAGCATGGCCAGTATTGCAAATGTTTATGGACAATAGTTGTCACCGTATGAGTCTCTGGAGATGATACATTTTCACATTTTTAGTCATATTAACTAGTTTTTAATTTGAATGTAACTTGAAGTTAATACAAATGTTTAGTCATACCTTATTTTTTTAATTCATTATAGCTACATCCATTTTACAGAACAAATCCAGTGAATAAAATAAGGTATGTGTCTATTATTAATATTATTTATTTCTGTATATAGTAAGGTGAACTGAAACTGACCACATGATAAAGAACTTTCCACATAATTTTATCTCTCCAAGGTCCTGTCATTTTTACCAGGCTTGTTTTTTAATTTAGTTATTTTAAAGTCAATTTTAATATTGCTTAAGGTTAATGAATTGTAAAAGCCCTTCAAGTGTCTGGTGCCCTATTCACAGTGTAATCTGTCTCACACAAGGTTTTTGCAGCATAGTCTCCAGAAGATGAGATCCTGCATTGGACGGGCTGTTGATGAGAACAAAATAAAATCTTCCAGCAAATTTTTTATTCATTACAGCTTTATCAGATGTTTCTTACAGACCCTAACCCATGAATAAATCAAGGGACATCTCTGTTGTTAAGCTTTTATTGAATGTCATGCAGTGGTTGCATTTAGTTTTGGTCCAAGTTGTATTCATATGTGGAGGACCCAATATACACAATGTACTGTACACTTTTTGTTTTATTCCCATCCTTTTATATGGAACACCATGTAGTTTGAAGGTAGTGAACTATCCACAAGAAACACAACATAAAAAAAAAAAACAGGTACAGTTAACTGCCTGACTGGTTGCCCCTCTGCAGTGGTCTAAAGGTCACTGTGCTGCACCTTGCCCAACCGATTGCCATCGCTTACGGAAGGATTTCTTGTTTGAGAGCCTTTCTGCTGAGTTTTTCCCCATCATGCCAGTTTTCCCAACAGTTGTTCCGAACTAGGGGGTTCAGTTGCAAACTAGCCCCTTATTCCCCCTCATGGTTTTAATTCAGGTAAACAGCAAGGGGTAAGGGGTCTGTACAGGGAAATGTCACAATTACCAAGATTGGAACTTTGTTAATCCAAAGCATCTAGAATCCCAAATGTCTGAGATGCTCGCCAGTGCAATATCATGTATGTTTTTCCTCTTCGTCTGCAATTTTATGTTCTTAACTACATCTGAAAATAAAATTAATTCAAATTCATTTTAAATCCTCGTGAATTAGGAGTACATTTATTCATGAGTGAATCGCAATTTTCCTTTACTGGTATTTTAGGCATGTGAAAGATTTGTGTTTGCAACGGACACAAAAGATGTAAATCTGCATAGAAAAGTGATAAAATGGATGATAGTAACTGATTTAGAAAGCTTTGTCACTTGCTTGAAAATACTTCCTGATCCGCTGTTTCCTACAAAGAGCTGCATAGTGTGGGTTGGAAACTAGCATCAAAGGACTGTCTTCCATCTATTGAGAAATCATTGAATGGGGGGGCCACAGTTCTTCCTCGTGTTCCTCCGTGAAAGACTGCACTGTGGCAGGCAGGTCAGCATTGTTTGTGCCCTGGGTTGTATCTGAATGTGGTAACCAGTAGCAGTCACTGGAGCCCTGGTACTTGTAGGAGGAGGGGTTCTCAAGTCAATGTATGTATCAACCAATATTCAGGAGAACTTCACTATATGATGCTGATGTGGATGAAAAAAGCGTGAATGTACTTAAACAAGATATAGGGGGATACTTTTCCCATGATAAATAATGGAAAATGTCATTGTTGTGAATTGATGTCACAAAACTAAACTCAAAGGGAGGCAGAAGTATTCAGCGTTTTTTTTTTTTTTTTTCTTGGAATGCCTTTGATTGTCTTTGTTCAACTTTTAAAGAAATTTCTTTGATTAAACAGAAGAAATATAAAATGTTTGGTTAACTTTAGAAATCCATACTATGAGAAAATGCACAAAGCAATACACTCGTAGCAGGAATTTCTGACACAAACTATAAACAACTGCTCCTAGGAGGCAGTGTGGGATGGTAGAGTAACATTTTATCAGGACTGGATTTCATATTCTTATCTAATTATTTGTAACCGTACTATATAACTTTTTATCCTTACCCTAAATTATTTTACGGACATACTGGTATCAGTGCTGTGCTAGGATGTTTTTCAGATGGTTTTGGTACATAATAGTGGCATGGTGGCACAGCGGGTAACCCTGTTCCAGTATACTTTCGAGCTGTGTTTGGCATCTTGATTCAAATTCGGCATTACCAATAGTTCAAAAACAGAAGGGAGATGGCAAACCACTTCAATACCTTGAAAACCACTTGAGGAGTACAATTTAAAGCCTTATCTTAAATTTGCGGACGTAACGGTATCATATATGCAATGCAGAGGACGGAGGCAACAACAGACATGTGATTGCTGTAGGAAACAGAGGACAGTACTACAAAAGATATTTGTACCATTCACCTATTCCATTAAAATGTTCATAGGGGAGACGTGTTGTGAAAAGGGAAGCACCCAAGAACGGTAGGTAACGGTTATAGTAACACCCTGGGAATAGGCCAGGGACCGGCCCTCTTGAGTGGTGAAGTTACTGCATAAGTTCCTTTTAATTATTAATGGTTTTAAGCCTTGGGGTATGTTTTTAGTGTTTTAAAGGTTCTGTCATGTAGTTTTTATATTAGTTGGTCTTATTGATTTTTATTGTTTTATTTTTCGATTTTATTATTGGCATGTCAGTTTTTAGGATTTATTTATTTATTGAATAAAGATTTTAATCATAGGAAATGAAGAATGGAGAAATTTTTACCTGTCGAGTTGGACAGTGTGTGGAACCAGGTGGGCTGGTGATCCATTTTGATCTGTGAGAAAAGGAAAAAAGATACGTACAGCTTAAGTATTTCATTTAAACATCTTATATAAACATGAACGCATTTAAAATAAAACGAATGAAAGCAGTCCTCTTTAAAATTTCGAATTTGATCTAACATTGACCTGCATTTTAGATCAAATGCTAAATTTTAAAAAGGAGTGCTTTCATTCGTTTTATTTTCTGTAAACTGACAACAAGTTGTTTGCAAAAGGCCAGGGCGCCGTACTGTGGAGATCATTTGTATGTGTGCTTTCATTTTGCTTTCATTGTGCTGAAATGTCCTTACTGGGCGAGGTGTACATTTACACTCGAGGTTTAAATAACTGCTCATTTTACTGTATTGTGACGGCACTGAGGAGAGCCGAAGTAGCTCTGTGTAAAAAGTTAGTAGTGTTCATGTCTGTACGTAGTTGGGTGTTCTGTGGTGAGTGGGTCTTTTAGTGTTTATGTGTAGTGTAATGACCTGCGTTACCTTCAGTTTGAGCGGGAAATGTGTTTAATGTAAATAGTTGGATTATGGGTAAATTGTAAATAACGTGTTCAACCACCGGGGCACTTCTGGGGGAAATAAGGGGGTGACCGTGTTTGGCATTGGGAAGGAGGAAAACTTGAGGGCGCTAGGCAGGCTCGATTGGAACGTGGATACGGGGCCAAGAAAAGGAAAAAAAAAAAACCTCAGGTTTCCTTTCAAAACGCACCAAAAAAAGAAAAAAAAAAAAGGGGTCTTCGGACCAAGAGCAGTATTTCCCTGTGTGCCAGTGATCTAATAAACCTTCAAAATGAGCAAAGTGCGTCTTTCTTTGTCCGTCCAAACCCAGAGTGCCGCACGCCGCAGTAGTTTGTTTACAGGGGGATTTTGGGTAATCCTAGGGGTGGTCACCGAATTGTGGTGCGCGGGAGAAGGGCTGGGAGCCACCTCCACTGTTCGGCAGCACTTGGTGTCCTTGTTAAGACTGCTGCCACAAAACATGTGCCCAGTTAATAAAGAGCCTGTTTCTTGCAGCTTGACTCCTGAGCTCATTTCCAGTAGCTCTATAGGAGGATGCAACAGTATTTTAATTACCAAATACATTAAGCAACTATGTTGGCGCCTTTGGTTTCAATTTAAAAATATAATGTGCACTTTCTTCATTCACTTGGACTCGATATATTCTTCTATTACTGAATAAAGGTACAATGAGTAGTGTGAAAATGTCAGTTCTTCAAAGGTAGGATTATTATATTTCTTACACGCTTATTGCAGCTGGCGGATTTTAATGAAAAGAAAATGTGATACGTGATGTATATCGATAAAATATAAATTTATAACATTTGTGCTTTCAGAAGTGTTTTGCTAAAGCTAAGAAAAAAGGGAGCGAATAACGAATAACAACGCCCGTCTCAACACGAGATGTTACACTTGGCTAGTCGCTGGGGTTCATGAATACCAGCTAAAACAATTCTCCAGAGTTATTTAATCAATAACTTTAAAAAAGTTTCATTAAATATTATCTTGTGTGCAGTGTTGCAAGAACAGGAAAAGTTTAAAAAAAAAAAAAAAAACTACCCACAGACAGCCGACCCGCAGACGCTGTAGGTAGTTAAGACGTTAGAAGAAGAGTCCAATGGATTCATCTTCTCAAGGCGCTTTCAATGCCGCCAGCAGCTGTAGCTCAAATGGAATGGATTTCTTGCACGAGGACTTTCCACGCAGCGTGTTTCCCGCGACCCCTTGCCCTTCCCCTCGAACGGACGTGGAGGTGTCCGGCGGAGGCAAGGCCAGGGCCACACTGCTGTGCTCTGGCGTTTTCCTGGGACTCGTGGGCATGACGTTCACAGTGATGGGATGGATCAACTATGACAGAAGCAGGATGTTCGAGTGGACGCAGCTTCTCGGCCCCGTCCTTCTCTCCGTCGGGGTGACCTTTGTATTTATCGGCCTCTGCAAAGTTAAGAAGCTCAACTGCAAGTTCTGGAATGGGAATGACGAGCAGCCCATAGAAGCGGACCAACTTAGCCCTGCGCAGTCTTTCGTTTTCACCGGCATCAGTCAGCCCATTACGTTCCACGGAGCCACTGTGGTCCAGTACATCCCCCCGCCGTGCGCCATACCAGCCCACGACCCCAGCGCCACTAACGGCATTCAGCCTGGGCCGCTACCGGTAGCCACATGTCCACCGCAGTACTACACCATATATCCGCTGGACAACGACAACTGCACGTACCCCGGTGATGAGGTGTGCGCACCACGGCTCTGGGTGCACGACGGCTACAGCAGGTATTTAGGACCAGCGCCAATGCCGGAACCCCGCGCTTTTCCCCACAGTCGTAACAAACGCAGTGTGTCCTCTGCATAAAACCCGAGACATTATTGTACAGTTTTACTCGTTTCAAAGCACGTTCATTTCCGTAGTTGCTTGTCTAGAGGTTTTAACTTTGAACTGTGGTCATTTGCCAGAGGTAATATTATTTCAGTGACAATTGCACGATACCTTCTTTTGACCACAACGATTTTGTTAATATAGATAAATGAGAATATGCATTGGGTGAAGCAATAAATATGTTTCACACCTACTGTTTTCCAGACTCAACCGGGTACACTGGCGTCTGTGTGCGGACACTGCGATCACATATGTTTTCATTTGTGTCCTTCAAGCTACTCTTACGTGCTTGGCACCCGTGGCTCTTTAGTACTCGCTAAATCAAATGTCTCACTGGGCCAAATTCGCAACAGGGAACCAAGCAGCGAGGAAAGAGCAGATGGGAAGACAGCTGCGGCTGAGACATCATCTGCTTGTGCACCCCCAGCCTATGAAGACATCTTCCCTGAACACTCACTGGACAATATGGCTTGATGCAACCATTTGCGATGCTCTTGAAATATTTCTTGATGTTCTAACATCAAAATCTACATAAAATGCATTTAATTGCTTTGCATGATAAAATGTGATGCTCTAACATAAAGTGCATGTAATCGACCGATGAGTTAATTACTTTCATTAAATTTGATGGCCAGAAATTTTTAAGGGGCAGTTGGACACTTGGGAAGGCAAGATGTCTTCCACACCCAGTTTCCAAATCTCTATCTATGTAAACGTGTTTTCTAAATGCAAAAAGATTTTTAAAAAAATAAACAAGGTTTTAGGTGATATGTCTGTTAAAATAGGTGTGTATTTATAGGTGATTAAACAATTGTTAGTTCAATATAGCGCTGTCCATGGTCCTGTTGAGGTGTCGTCTTTGTCATGCAAGTTTTCATTGTTTTTATCGTTATTAAATTGCAGCATAAGACTGATTTTTCCCAGTAGTGCTCAATAGGTAAAGAAACTTCAGTGTCAACTACAACCTTTCTTGTATTTTTTTTTTTTTTTTCTTTATGTGCATATATTCCATCAAAAAGGTACAAAACGAATTTGACTACGACTGTTTTATTCACTTCTGACACTGAACTGAGAAAGTTATATAGCCAGTTTTTTTTTTTTTGTTTTAAATCTTCCTGATTCTTAAAAATGTAAAGCCAGTCTTGGGTTTAAATGCGTTAAAATGCAGTTAGTTCTCTTGGTACTAATTCGTTCCGTTTAAATACACCATGAGTGATTTAATTTATACACACATCATATGAGCCGTTTATAATCTAGGAAATTATACAGATCTCTTGTCATCGTATGGGGGGCGCGGTGGTGCAGTGGGTTGGACCAGGTCCTGCCCTCCGGTGGGTCTGGGGTTCGAGTCCCGCCTGGGGTGCCTTGCGACGGACTGGCGTCCCATCCTGGGTGTGTCCCCTCCCCCTCCAGCCCTACGCCCTGTGTTGCCGGGTTAGGCTCCGATTTGCCGCGAACCCGCGGCTCGGGACTGTGTGTGTGTGTGTGTGTGTGTGTGTGTGTGGGGTCATGGTTAACGATACCACTGTACCATATTGCTTCACATCCAGTGCTGGATTGCTAGAGGACTGTGTACAGCGGAAGAACTATTGGAAATGGGGAATTTAGGGTTAAAGCGCTGTGAGGACAGTTGGCTGCACATACAAACACTCAGCGCTGATTTATAACCGCTACACACTTCAAGAGCTGATATTACAGATATTTGTCTTTCACATAGTTCAGTTACATGTTCGCAGACGTTTATGTATAAAAATAATAACGCCGAAAACGATCGGGAGTTAAATTTTGCACTTTATGACGTAACCCTAACACAGGAGAGCTCTTAAATACATTGAATGTATCTTTAATCCCGCTGATGACCAACTTTGAGAATCCTAAACTGCTCTCACAGTTACCCTTCTGTCCAGTTTGACAAAGAAGAGCAGTATCAGTTCCTGGATAAAAAGTGAGCTGATTATATCTGAATATTTCCAAGGCAGGTCGAAAGCTTCGTTAAACCTTAAGTTTGAAAAGGAAAAAAAAAAAAAAAAAAAAAAAACAGCTGCCAGTTTAGCCTTGTCCTTAACCCGTGACAAAAATGCATACAGATGTGGCCAGAATATCTGTCTGTCTCAGTATGTACACACTTCTCATCATCACACTGATCTGTGACCAGTTTTCAAAGTTTTAACGTTTGTAAATTAAATCTAGTCCAGTGGGTAATACCAAGTACTGTAGTTAAAGACTGTAAAATACAGAGTTAAGGGTGTCAGTAACTTCGAGGACCGGATAATTCTGACTCCCCCATAAAAAAAGAAGATGAAATAAAGCCCAATGAAGCGCGACCAATGCACCACACACTGCACAGTTTTAGAAGTCCAGTTTAAAGGTAAGCTGTGGAAGGTTTTGCTCCTCGGTCGTGACGTTTCCCATGAACGCGGTGCAGATTTGGAGAGGATCGCAAAAGCTCTGACAGGATCCGAGGATCAGAGGACCGCCGCATGGGGGCACAAACAGTGTGTAGAAACGCGGACGGACGGACGGACGGACCTCCAGCTGGAGAAGAGCTCTCAGGGAACACCGAGTACAGTCTTCTAACTACACTGCACCTGTACTTTTAGTACACATTTTTCGTTATAATGGTTGCAATGCATAACAATATAAGTTTAATTTTGTTTAGGCTTTTGAAAAAATACAGCTTGGCAAATACCGTCTGCTAGAATACTGTAGTGCAGAACAGAGAGAAATAAAAAAGAAGGTTGGATTATTATCGCATTGCACTTCATCTCAATAATCATCAAGGTAAAGCTTAAGTTGGACCTCGAAAAATGCAGCTAAACGGTCAAAATTAAATGCGACATAATGAAAACAAATAGCGCAATACATTCGTCTATTGTCTGTGTATAACTTTTACTACAACATTATTTGTATGACCGCCCTCATGGGAGTTCAACCGTGCAATGTCTACATAACACCACTTTGGAAACAGAAACACAATATCTTTAATTTCATAGCCAAAGTTTTTCCCAGGTATGGACTAACACAGAGAGAGAAAACGCGAAGTCTTTAAAGCACACAGCTTCTTCCATTCGTATGGAAGTGTGTTTTTGAGTCGGGTTCGATTTCCAAGGTGATGGAGGAACCTGCAACTCCGCAAACCGAGCAGCTCAGGAGCCTTGAGGGAGCGGCTTTACCCGCTGTGCCACCGTGCCCATATGTATGGATACGTGACTATCAGTGGCCATAGTTCCATCAGCAGTAGAGTCCTCGCTATATAGCAGTCATATTTATGTTTTCATATAGCTCGTGCTGCTAAAATGTTTAACAATGCTTTGTTACTAAAATTATTTCGAAGCCGTACATTTACAATATTCGATTTGCATTATTGAATAAACTCCCCAACTTATTGTTTTTATCATGCAATCCTGCTTCCCGAAATACAGCTTGATTATAAAGTTTTTAAAAAGACACACAGGTGGAAAAAACCTCTTTGAAATTGTTCTTGCTCAAAAAGCGCTTCAGTTGTACATTTAACGGGGCTTTGATCAGAAGAGACAACATATAGGCCTACAACTTTTTAAACGCCTCCGCAGAAATTCAAGCGTTTATTTATATTTTATATCAATTATATACAGTAATATATATGTTTAAGAACTATTAGGTTTTCGGAAATTCAGTACAACAAGTGCAGAGTTTTTCTGTCGAACAGCACACATTATATATTGATAGCATTTTTTTACATTTGCTGCTAAAAGTTTCTATTTCAGCGACAGCGGCTGTCTAGGAAGCACTCACTTTCTTTATTTATAAACGCAGGCTGTTGCATACATTCCAAAAACGATTTTTAACCACGAAGTCCGTTCTGTGCAGCAAAAAAAAAAAAAAATCTCCATTTATAAAAGTCTTATTTATACGCCATTAAACTTGTTTTCCACGTTCTGATTAACTGTCTCCTTGTAAAACTATTTTCAATTATTTATTGGCAATATTATTTAAAAATAATTAAGGCTGAATGTAGTGTTTTGCAGTAGCCTCCTCGGCTTTTAAAACACACCACAGATGAATATAATGCGTATATACAGTACAAGGAGGAGTGGACAAGTGCGAATACAGTCAGTGCGGTGCTGGAAAACACTTTCAGCAGGGCTCTATAACGGGGTCTTTGCCTTTCGTGTTTCAACCGCAGCACAATGTGATATTCATTAATTTTATGACACAATAAAATGCGGGTGGCCGAGAAAGCTCATTATTTCACCATTTGTACCCTTTTCGGCCCTTATTAAAAGTATTACAGAATGGGGCTGTGTCAAATGTTTTAACAACTCAGAAGAAGAGTGCAGTACCGGGACAGCGTCTCGCACGCTTACCTTACTTACACCTCGGTAAAGTACTATCATGTATATTGCGATCTAGACTAGACCAGACAGGCAGCCGTAAGGAAACGTTCCATAAGACATTGAATGTTATGTCAATAAAATAAAATAAAGTAAAATAAAATAAAATACACACACACACACACATTTTCAGAACCGCTCGTCCCATACGGGGTCGCGGGGAACCGGAGCCTAACCCGGCAACACAGGGCGTAAGGCCGGAGGGGGAGGGGACACAAAATAAAATACAGTTTAATAAAAAAATATCTTAAAGAACCTACTCTGTCGGTGTACAATAATGGCTCGTTTTCACACGGTACCGTCACTCTCAAACTTTTTGCTCTACGTTTATTAAATAGAAAATTAATGTACAGCATGTAGTACAGTCTTCAAAATCAGTCAAATCTGTGTTTCGCTGTAAATCTACACTGTCCTTATATCACTGTGATATCGAAAGGAAATAGGGAAAAAGACAAGAGAGAGGATTTAGAGACCTTTACGTGTATCATAGCAGGAGTGTAATTGCAGAACCTGACTGTACAAAAAACTTGTCTCTGTCTAGTAAAAGTGTTGTTATGTTAAGGAGTTTGATATGAGGGATAATATCCATTTGATGGACACACATTTTACATGGGAAAACTGCAGCACTACGGCAGTAATTATTATGTAGTATGAACAGTGTATGTGAGAGAGGGCACTGCGTTTGTGTGCATGTGCAGTTTCATTAAACTCAGATTGCACAGGTCATACACTAGCCAAAAACTTCAATTTTCTGTAATTATCTTTCTTTAATTTATCAGAAGAGAAAGTGGCCATGGCAGTTGACGTTTATATTTTTGCCTCTGCGTCAGACATATTTATTTTTAGCCCAGCTGCTGAAAGTTGGTCTTTTCAGATAAGTTCCTGACACAATATCAAAGATTGCCACCACAGAGGCTGGGTTCTGAGCCAAAGCCCCTTTTCACTGTATAACATGGTATGTAACTCAGAATAAATACAGAGGAGGAAAAAGGGGGTGAAATGGGTTCCGTGTTTGGGAGAAAACACACTGGAGGCATGTGCAAACTTTGTTGTTTATGAATAACATGTGAAAACGATCAAATCTGAATTATCTTTCGGTTGTTCCAACTTCGTCGTTTGCAGTTTAGGCTTTTGCCAAGAGTATCGCCACCCAATGAGCGGGTTAGTACCGGTACTGGGACGGTTCCGCTGTAAACTCCCAGACGATCAGATCAATATGGTCTTGGTTCCCTGAACCCTTGGGCAGGAAATGATTCATGGATCTGCTTAACATTAGCATTCATTTGCATGCTGCCCTTCAGATGGAACATAACCGCAAAGGATGCATACCCAGAGTGGGATGTGGATGAATGTGGCACAATAACTGTTTTCTTTAGACATGGCTGTGCTTTGCACAACAAGCATATTCCAAACTGTGAACTAGCATAGGCCTTTCTTCCAATCTGGCCTTCTTTCGAGGTTACCTCTTTGGGGGTAAGTAAAACTGTATGTGAAAAAGTTCATACTTGCACATGCTCTGGACACCAAATTTGTCAATATTTACAGCATGACATCAGGCTAGCCAAAAGGAAGATACAATTGACAATGTCAACCACATTTTTTTCTCTTGTTTTCACCCAACAGTTGTACCATGCATCCATCTTCTTTACAAAACGGCCGTCATTTAGTATTTTTATTTATTTAGTGGATGATTTTCAACAGTGAATAACAATATTACGTTACTTACAATTATTTACCCATTTATGCAGCTGAGTAATTTTACTGGAGTAATTCAGGTAATTACCTTGCCCAAGGGTACTACAGCAGGAGGTGGGATTCCAACACTGGTCCTTGGGGGGTAAGGCAGCAGCTCCAACCATTACCTTCCTGCAGGCCCTGCCACATAGTATAACACACAGGTAAAGTTACTGACATTACTGAAACTATGTCATTAAAGTCGGGTTACATTCCAAGCTGAATGGCCCAAAAACAAAAGGACATTTAAAGGACCAATATTATTCAGCTATTAAAATATATGTATGAAAGACAAAGATAAAACTACAGCATTTTTTTTGAACCGGTAGCTAGAATTTGTCCTCTTAAAGTAGCACAGGAATGCATAATGTCAGGAAATGAGTATATTATTTATGGTAAGTACATTTCATTAAATTTTACTGGTATGAGGGGGGGGGGGGGGGGGGAACAAATTAAAAATTGCTTTTAAAACACTAATTTCTCTAGATGGAAATGTCACCGTCAAGCTATTCATTTTTGACACAGCACTTATCTCACATTCGCGCCACATTAGTGCTCTAGGTCAGAGTGCACGTCAAGATGAACGCTGGGACATGTAGTTTCGTAGCTCTGTTATCTCCATTATATCGCGAAATCGGCAACCAGGTGAACTACAACTACCAAGTAACCAGTAGGTTTATCGTAAAATGTTGAATTAATATTCATTAAAAGAAAAACGTGGAATTTAGAGCGGTTTCAGGGATGGCTTCTCCCTGGAACTGCAGTTTTTTTTCGATTTTTAAAATGTATTTTTTCAGAATTCATATTTTTATCGTCATAAAAATAAAATCATCCATGAAAGTCTACTTTTAATAATAAAATATAAGTGGCAAGAACGTTCCCATGCAGTAAAATAATAAGTAAATAAGTTTTTTAAAATCTGCCAATTTGCTTCAGCTTGCGTTTCTTATATCTAAAAGTTTCTCTGGACTTAATATTTGTTCTGCTCACCGTAAGTGCTTCATCAGAAGGTTGTGTGGGCTAATCTGCCTGATAAAACCATTTGGTCTTGATACTCCCAATGTATGAATCCTTACTGCGTTCACTGGCACACAGTCTTATTATTATTAGAGTTTCAGAATTTAATTTGGAAAGAGGAACAAGTGTTTCTGTCATTCTGAGTAAGATCAAAAAGTTCATTATGGATTGAATTTAATTGTACATCATCATTTCCTTACTATATACATTTAATGTTGTATGGTTAACAAGCTGTTCAAAGGAGATACTGGTTATCTTAAAGCACAGGAAAGGGTATATGTGTATATTAGTGCTAAATTCTGGGAATTTATCAAACCTTTAAATTGACATGATAATTTCTCAGTCTGAGTATTTTTTCTTCTGGTAAATATAAAGTGCTTTATATGTGGGCCAAACAGTTAACATGTCTTCAGAAATTTCAGTTCATACTGGGTTTCTTCTATGTTTTATAATCGAATAACCCAGAGTGTACTCCTAAATCAAAGTATTTTGAGTGAAACTTGATTGATTGAAAAATTGTGAGCTGAGACGTTATAAATTTTATGTGCTTATCTATAAACCATTAATGGATTAATTTTACATTTTATATGTTTCTGTGCCTCCAAAGTATATCATTTTAGTTATTCACGTTCTGTGTACCTCTTTTTCTAGTCACCAACTTCAATCTTTCTCCATTCTGGTTGTTCCAGAGCTTCTTTACTTTTGGTTAAATCATTTGTATCAAATTGCTACCTTACCATGTACTACCAAATTTATGACAAAGCTAATTTATGATTTCACCAACATACATATCTGGATCCCTGTCTTTCCCACTGGAAAGTTTTCAGAAAATACAGTGTGGTTCTTTTGTCAGGCCACCTTTATAATTTCTTCAGCTACAACAGTCTATAAAATGATTTGCTGTAAGTGAATAAAAAAAGAATTATTTTGAAAATTATTAAAATGTCATTAGCATAATTATGGTCGTAATTATGATATCTTTGACTTTGAGGTAAATCATGTGATGTTATTTTTATATACTTCTTTATCTGAAAACTCGCGCTGGCAAATTATTGTCGTACTGATATTGATGGCTTTGTTGAATCGGAGTGCTGTGCCTGTGGTGGGTCGAAATTGGTTGAAAAGCAGAAGTTATTTTTGTTTCAAATGTGCATCCTGACATATGGTCCTTGTTTGGCTTAAAACTGAGAATCTTATGCATGACCTCTGCCCTCTTTTCAGAATAACATGATTTTAGTTTGCCTCGTTCGGAGTTCAGTTTGAACCCCAGACCCCTGGGTGAAAGGTCATGGCGACAGAGCTGCAAATTAATCCAATGCGTCAAACTTGGCATGGCACCATGTTCGCTCTCATTCCTTCATTCTGATGCTGATTCCCCCCCTCTGCTCCTCATATTTTAGATTTTTTAAAAATCCGGTGTATTTTCTGTTGCGTTTCCTCTGTTTTTTCCCCTCTCAAGCTCTTCCACCGTATTTCCGCCCGCACCGCTGTCTCTTTTTCCGGCCCTCACTCTAGCGCTCCCCTCTCTCTCATCGTTCGCGTTTAAAGACGTTTCAGTTCAGCTGTCACAAATTATGTTCGCCTGCCCAGCTGTCAAAACAGGGGGTGTCTCTTTCATTCCACCTCACATACTACCAAAGGGAAGGGGGCTTTAATGCTTATGTTTGGACACAAGCAATTATCTCTAATTATTGTTTTTCTTTTCAGTTTCCCTGTCCTGATGGAGGTCCAGCAGACGAACATGCAATAATCCGCCCCAGTCGGCTGATCTCAGTAGGTTTCACCGGGGTAGCTTGGCTGGGGACTGCATGGCTTTCATCTCAATGTGAGTTTAGAGTTGATTCAAACTCAGAGCGATGGGTGAATTAACCCCTGAGACCCAGCTTTCAATGGGCTCAGCCAAGAGATTATACGTGTTGATGGCAGGCCTTTATTTGCAAAGTGCTTTCAAAGAAACTTCAGCTGGTAATTCAAGGCACTGTAACCATGAACCTGCTTCAGTCTCTCCTTTTCCCCGGTACACAACAATATAGATGATACCTCTTTTGGTTCTGTGTTGTTTGGTGGTGACAAATGCATGTCCTGCCACACCTCTGGCTTTTCATTACAGAAAGAAAGTCATAACAGAGGTCACTCACCTTCTGTCCCAGTTGGATATTTCCCACCATTCCACTATCAAAAATCCAGAATACAGTATGGCTGAATTAATAGCTGCTTTATGTTGACTTGTGAATTAATAGGATTAATAGAATAATGCAAAAAAAAGTCACTGGAACAAACATCACTTTATTGTGTGGCTTGATCTCCCCGCCCTCCTTGCACTATTGAATCACTATTTATTGGAGAAATTTTGGAGAACTGTTCCTATAAATCCGATGCTGTTTTGCATAGATTGTTTAAAGGTGTTGTGCAGCTGAGGGGTAATAATTTGGCACAAAAAACCCTTGTATCACATATTTCAGAAACCTGACACAAGCAAAAAATAAAATTTTGTAATGACAGGTAAATGTTGCTTTGAGACTAATGTGGAGACATTTCAGTATGTGTCCCCATCTTAGTTTTTTGTATTATTTTAGTTGTTAAAAAGATGTGTAATAACACGCCTCCCATGTTGACTCTAATTCATAATATAAAAATTTGGGGACCCTGTTGTCTGGATGTCTGAAGCTCTTCTTCAGCACGTTATTCACAACAGTGTCTTCCTTACAGAAATTCATCTATGAACTCAACTAGTTGTGTGTTCTTACCTTGGTAAAGTTTAATAGTCACTACTGGTTTTATTATTGTGTTTACATTTGTATTAGTATTGTAGTTTTTTTTCATGGATGACCTGTTGTGTCAAACTTGCACTTGTGTTCCAGTCAGTGTATTTGAGGTCATGTCCCAGATACACTGGCAATCAGTTGATGTTACCCTGCTGTACTATTTGTGAAAGGTTTCCTGCAGAGCTGCCTCACAGCTCGTATCCTTTCTACAGCAACGGTGTAGCTTGATTACACTGCACAGATTTAACTCACCGTTTATCGACATCTGGTAAATAATTAAACAAAAGCACGGAATACGTTTTTGCCCAGTCATTCAAAGCAAACATCACTGCAATGGATCTCTGTAAAGGGCGAGTACATTACTGAAGAGCCAGGGGACTGCCTCATTAATGACTGTTCCTCATAGTGAATAGAGGGGGACCCAATTACTTCTGTCTCCTTCCAGCTAGGTATTATGCACTTTTATAAAAGATCCATTTACTCAGGAGACAATGGGCTAGCAGCAGCTTGGAGGATTTTAAACCTTAAAAAGAGTGCGCATTAACTGAGACAAATTTTTGGATTTTAAGTCAGTTGCGTAACTTACGGCATTGCATATGTACAATACATACAGTTTATATACCTGCCTGTTACAAAGTATAATTTCAATTCTCTATGTATATTCTATATGATTAGTAACTCGTCCTAAATATAAAGATGTGGATTTTTACTATTGTGCCCTTTCAGAATTGCTGAGCTCACATTGTCACCCTCTTTGATCCAACTGACCTGTAACATGTCTATCCTGACTTGTCCACTCTGGGACCCTGACCCTTTGGCTGTCGTGCTACCCAAAAAGCTGAGACCTCTTCGTCTGTGGCCCTCGCTCCTCTGGCCCTTTGCTCCCCTTTGTCTGACTCAGCTGGGGACTCTAGATTTAGTGTCCCTTTTGTCTGGCACCATTTCTGTGAGTAATCTCTCTGTCTACGGCAAACTGAAGAGATTAGCTCTTAAATGCAGGGATGATCTGTGCCACCATTCAGGCCAGGCCGGGTCTTTTGCTGGGGCCATGTCACCAGAGCCACCCACTCCTTATTACCTTCCACCTCACCCTTGGCCCTTCTTCTTGTTCTGTAGCCACGGTTTTCTGATTACCCTGGAGAGATTGTTCTCCTGTTTGCATTGCACTACTTAAATGCCCTCAGCAATTTGTATTCGATCCCTTCAACCAGTTATAGACTTGATTAATGATTTACCTAAGTGAATATTATAGTTCTAACAGGCTTTATAGGACATCGTTTACTGACTGCTGTCCTTTTTTCCCCTCAGTTGTTAAACTAGGAGATAGAATAGAAACTTACACACAATTCAGCACGATTTTGATTTTCAGTCCAGCTGTGTTGCAAGTGTGTGTGTAATGCACATTGATAATTGTGCAAGCTGAAGAATGTGGATTCTGCAGAACAAAGTAAAGATATCTCAACTACTCTTCAGCCGGTGCTCATCCTTTTCATGTTTTTCTTTTTTCTTTTGATATTTTAGTACCAGTGTAAATTACCCCCTGAAATTGATTTGGCGCATTATTCAGTTCAGTTCAGTTCAGTTTTTATTAAATTAATTTTTCAGTTTCATGATACCTTTTGATTTAGCAGTGAAATCTCAGTGCTTAAGTGTGTTTTTAAACTGAAACTGTAATCCCTCTGGTACAGTCTATCAGTTTGTTTACACAGGGTAAACAGTAGAATATGCTTTAGACATCCTTTAATAAGTTACGTGGTCAGTCCAGCAGATGGTGCCAGTTGCTAATTAAAACTGTCAATATTGTCAACTATAAACAACAGCAAAACAAAATCTGCATGGTGGGCCATCAGATGATGATCTCATAATGATCTCCGACTTTTTTTAAATCATCCGCTCATGAAATCAAGCTGGTAGAATTGATGATCAAAAAAGTAGGCAGGAGATGGCTTTGCATCTGTTAGTTTTACTCTGTCTTGATGGGTATGGGGCAGGGACAAGCTTCAGCAATTTTCTGACACTGATGACCTTATGTTCTGTTATCTCTAGACCACCCATCCAAACTATTGGCTGGACAAACAGAACTTCTTATTCTCATAATATTTTGCAGATGGGAGTCAGCCTGTAGTCCACATCAAATGTGATCCTTTATTGTGGTGGTCAATGGTCATTTATCTGGACCCATTAACCACCTGGCCTTGGTATGTTTTGGCAGTCTCTCTTGAGTCTTAAGTTACATTTACCTTTCTTTGAAACCTCACGCAAACCCCAATCCGTATCTTCACACTAACACTGACATACTGGCAAGAACAAGGCAACTGTCAGTGGGGAGGAAGGGAAGAAATAACAAACAAGAGGCGACTGTTATTTCTTCCTTGATTGAAAACGGAGTGCATGTGCTGACAGAGTGTTCTATACATGCTCGACGCTGTAAGCAAATCCAGACGACAAAATGCAACAAAGCACAGTTAAGAGACCGATGCTTACAGGGACCTCTTGCCATTGGTTAAAACTGAGCACATCACCTGAACAAACTCCAAGAAAATGTTCATGGCAGGTGTTTTGTAATGCAATTAGAATCACATCTTTGACAGTCAACAAATTTCTTGCATGGTTACATCTTCACATCATAGATTGCCAAAAACACCAGGACAAGCCTCTGTCTTCTGGACGGTGTGGTTAGAGACTCCCTACTGGGCTGGGTTTTTCACAGAGTTGGAGGCCACTTAACAAATGGCTGAGGCCCAAGGTAAGCCCTTGGACGCTTTTTGGTATACCACAGGTATTACAATATTTATGGATACACAATAAAAATTTACTGTTTTGGATTTGGGGTCATGCGCAATTTTCCCTTGATCATGTAGATCCCTTAATACATCTACTTGTAAAATGTTGTAAATCCTCAGATTAATTCTGAGCACTGCTGGGTTTTCAGGTCCAAGTCAGATTTCAAGGGAAGAGCAACTTTTTACGTATACAAAAGGTTGACATATGCGTTTCGCTTTCATGTGTCAATGTTACCTTTAGAACTGTAAACTTATGTATGTTGAGTGTGTTATTTAGGTATAAGTTATAATTTCAGTATTATATTGCTTATATTGCATACTAAATATGTTGGTCTGCATGAGCAGTTTAATATCATGAGCCACGGGAATCAGAGAAACTGAATTAAGTTCCCCAAACAATGGAGAGCTCATTGTTACAAATCACTCCTTCATCAGAAAACTCTTGATGTGAGTCTGACGAACAAATGGGCAAAGGTTCAGGCCAGAGCTGTACTTCCAGCTTTCACCAGCTTCCATGCAGATGTCTCTTTCAGCACATTCAGTTGTTTATGGCGATGAGTTGAAGTCTTTCAACAAGTCCACCCACCAAATGTCCCATATGTTCCCTGTGTGTTTTCAGGATCAGCACTGTCACGTTGACCTTCCTTCAACAGTCTCATCTCTTGCAGTCAGTTCCTAAATAGTTTGTAGGGACTAATGTAGCCATTAACATCCACAAATCTCCTCCACGACTTAATTCAAGTAGTTATTCTGTTACTTCCCAACAAAGCTGTGTGCAGCAATAGATCATATAGATCTCTTGTACAATCAAACACACGAGGAGCTGTATATTTTCTACTGAGCCTGATACTTACGGGCCCATCTGCTGAAACCAGCATCTGCTCAAGCAGTTTGTTCTTAAAATCACTGCAGCTTTAAACCAACAGTCGAGGGCAGCAAATATCCCTTAGAAAGCGTCTGAATGTACTGATATAGAAAACTTTGTGTGTACCATTGCAACGATATCATTTTGACCAAGAAACATCTGAGCAGGTTTTATTTAGCTCCGAATGATAACTGACCTGTTATCGAGTCAACCCCATCGTATAACAGTCACTCAAATGGTTTTAAAGGCAAAGGAGGAATGGAAGTGGTTTTGCCAGTGCCTTCTTCCGTGCATATCTGGGGGTTGCAAACACAGGGAGAAGCATGCAAACTCCACACACCCATCAAGCAGCTCAGGAACTCAGCTTTTACCCGTTGTACCACCACATCCGTCCATGTTAGCTCTGACTATCTTTTGTGGAAGATGGAATGATGTGGTAAGAGTATGTTACGTGGTATAGATGACAAACAAATGTTTCAGACCAATGAAATTGTGATCATCACCCCAAAAACTGTTGTTTATGATATAGCTACAGCTACAGTATGAAATGCTATGACATACCTGCCATTGCTACACATTCTTTAAGTATTGCCAACAGTATTAATCTGTCATCATTTGTATGGTTCCCATTTTGAGGAATTCTTCAAGGTGAAAAGCGGCGGAGTAAACTGCAAATGACAGCATCAAGATAAAGAATAACAATCATCAAAAATGTCTTTTCTTTCATTAGTTTACTGCTGTTATGTAAAAAGTGCTGAATTACAGATCTAGCAGTCCCTTTAGAGCATTCTGTGCACTTTGTACAGTACATGTGTTGTTGCACATTGAAAGTACATACAAGATGAGGATTTGTGTTTCATACTACACCAGTGCTTTTTAAAGCTAACTGAAAAACACAACTTATAAAAGAGATACCTTTTTAAAATTGTTTGTCATTAGTTTTTTTAATTACTCATGAATGAGTAGGCACTGGCCAGCTGAATTTGTAAAATAAATATGCTTTTTGTGGTAAAAAAAGAGATAAATGCTTGATGCTTGAAGGGATTTGAAGCAATTTAAAGGTCTAAAGGGTTAACTACATTTTAAAATTAAAAATAGTTGATTTTCTCTCAAAAAAACAGGTGAATAGTTTTTGGTAATCATGATGTCCTTTTCCCAAAATTGAATATTATAGACTTCTGCTTAAAGGACATTTATTTGTCTTTCCTTTCCAAGATCCATCTCCTTTAGAAGGACTTCTTTATTTTGTAAATGGTAGAAAATTTGTTCTGACATTACCACTGACCCCAGCTTTGTACACATACGTTGGAGCAAATGGGATAATTGCTCCTTGGTCTTCACTCAAGAGAACTTTTGTTAGAATAAAAGGCGTAAAACCTTTCCTTGTAACGGACCACACCCGAAGGCCCACCCTAATTTTAATGTCTAGTCTGCTTTCTAGATAATTCCCCCAATTTAATATAGCACTACAATTGCATTGCTTTAACAGATGCACTTTTCAAAGTTCTCAGTAATATGGATTGTGGTGTTAGCCTAAATCTCAGTTTAATTTATGTCCTATCCAAACATGAAACATTAAAACTAACTAATAATGATGTTTTGAATTTGACCTTAAGTTCACCTTGAGTTCTAAGTTAAATCTTTGAGAAAGTTTCTGCCATATTAAACAATGAGCTCAGCAATACATCTCTTTAAATCCATTTAATATCTCTTTATTGCCTTACTGGTTCGCTTGCTTTTTATCACCTTTTTTTCTGGTTGTTATAGTTAATTTATAATGCATAGTCACTCCTCTACTCTTTTTTATGGGAATAGTTTAAAGAAAAGTGTTTTTTTTTTTTTTTTAAATTTGACTTGTATAAAACTATTGGAGAAATAAACACACACACACACACAGAAATAAACACAATTTTCATAATCAAAATTATAAGCAAACTTCTTTAAGGGATCTCTAATTCAAAGTACATCAAAAGCTTATAATGTATTATACAGCTGCATTGGTAACATTGAGCTACTTCTCTTGGTTAAAAGATGATACCAGCATAATTCCAAACAGACAGTTATGGCTAACAGTTAACCTCTGAGCACAAGCTATTATTTGTTACGATGCTAAGTGAAAACCTGTGTAATTCCAGCTGAAAGCCACCGTCTTGTAGGGCACCAGCCACAAAATGTGAGGCAGTGAGAGGCAGACCACCCATGCACACTTCCGCAATACACTGCCAGCTGCAGCTCAAGAAGACACCAGTGGAGCATGGGAATCTGAAGGAAAGGAACTAATGGCACAGCTTGGCTTTTAAAAAAAAAAAAAAAAAAAAAAAATTGTTATTGTCAAATTTGATGATAAAAAAGCAGCTGTAATTAATCATAGCCTTTTAAAGAAAAGAATTAAAAACAATTACTTTGCAATTTAAAATTTATCTTTGCCTCTATGGAGCATAGACATATTAATAAAAGCAAGAAGGTATAAATATGCCATTTTTCCTAAGAACTACTGTATTCTGAGCACTAACGTACAACACCAAATATCAGAGAACACAGAATAAGATCCTTGGCCTAATTTCAAAAAACATGTATCGATATTTCTTTTTATATAAACTTTGTTTAGTAAATTCACAGAAAAATAACACAGAAAATAGCCACATAAACATTAAAGATTAACATGATAATTTTTTAAAAAAACATAACATGACTATTTTTAAAACTGTCTTAAGAATTTATTGGATGTTGAAGCCATTTTCAGTTACTTTTAACAGTATATACATTGTGTTTGAATACATTTTAATAAAGGCACAATACAATGCACTTACTTATAGACATAATGCTTCAAAATATTTGTTGCATCACTAATTTCATTTGTTGTTTCCTATTGACAACCGTAACAGTTTGTAAATGTGGACCATAAACTCTGACACCCTTACCCTCATCTAGTTTAGCTACATATGAAGAATTTTGTTAAAAACTCTGAAACCCAAAGCCAAAGTATTCAGCATGGATGTTTAGTTTAAGTAACCCCGTGGGTTAATAAACTAAACAAAGGTAAACCGTGCAAAACTGCTGCAATGAAAACCAGGCTAAGTAAACGAAGCAAAGTTTACAAGAATCATTTAAGGGAAAAAAAAAAGAAGAGGGAAAAATGCGTGAAACTTTAATGTGAAGCAGGTGATGAATGCGGCTTCCTTTTCCTTTTAATGCACAAGAAAATTATTTTATAATGTGCAAATTACATTTGATTAAAATACTGGCAGTTCTAAAGGCAAAAAGTTAATTAAAAGAATTAATGTTCATACTTTGTTTTTAGGCTGTATTGTGAAAAAATCCAATTAATAGCTTTACATAACAAAAGCATTACATCATTTGTCTTGATAAAAATTGTCTAAGTCAGCATTATTATTTATAAGGCCCATGGGCTGTACATTATACAACATACAATAATGGATAAATAAATATGGTAATTTTATATAACTATAATTTCAATAAAATACAAATCTGAATGAAATATGAACAGCTGAAACAGTGCTTTACGAACTGGCCCGTAACTGCTGCCTGTGTGTCCTGAAGCTGATATCAGTTGGGACTAACAGAGCTGTGAGTCTCTTTTCTCAAGTTCCTGGATGTGTTTTCAGTGCTGAGAATGAAATCTGCACGTGGATGAACTCCAGAGAAAACACAAAGCCTAAAAACAACAAAAGGGCTCTTTTTAACTTCTTCAAACCACATCTTCCAATAAAAGCTGAATAAACATACCCTGCCACTTGCAAGCGGCTGCTGTCCAGCGAGGTTCGGAAAAGGGCCTGGTTTCAAAAGCAGGGCTTAAAGACCTAATGAAAATTTCACCTTTACTGAAATAATAGAAGTATCCAGCCACAGCAATTAATTTCTCACAGCCAAGAAAAAAATTTTTTAATGCAGCTATTTCGATTAAATTTTTTTCTGCATTTTAAAGGAAGCAGGAAAGCTTTCTTTCTTTGCTTTCTTTAAGAAGAAACAAGTTGTTGCATACATGGCACATGTCCGTTCGGGCAGTTAGGCAAAATAAGTTTTCGAATTGTATGAATTTAAGATGAACAGGCTTTGGGAATTAGCCTGTAAAACACCGAACATCTATCTTTGCCCCCCCACCCAGACAAGACAAAGCAGGCTTAGCGGCAGTATGAAAAGAGTGGCCTGTGAATGGTTACTATTCAATTTGTATTTCATTCCCCGCTGGTCATGGAATTGAGATCAGAAGAAAAAGTGAAAACACATGGCCGAGGTCACCAGGATCAGAGAACCACCACATACAGCAAAGGGAAGGAAAAGGCAATGGGAACTCGTGTGAAGAAATGGATTGTATAAACAGAGCCCACCATCGCCTGCACCCTATTATCCTATAATTTACACTGCATGGGAGCTTGGAAATGTATTAAACTAGCGATATGTTTCATCGCTGCATCACTGCAACAGCTCCATGCCAATCAAAAACCAGTGTGTACTCTGAGAAAAGTTTAGGATTCTTTAACTAATGTGTTTATTTTAAATATCCCAGGGAAATTATTACATCAGCGGCAAATAATGTTTGAGGAAACGGTGCCTCCTTTGAAGTTTGCGACAGTGAAACATGATTTTAATTACATAATAACTTTGAAATTGTATTTTTACAATAAACGTTCTGGATTAGGCAAGGATGTATAAGAGTAGGTAAAAAAAAAAAAAAATTGCCCATACCTTAATAAAACAAACCATGAAGAAAGACCACAAATGCCATGCCATGAAGCATTAGCTGGTACTGCCAGGCGATCATTAGCGTCACCTCGGCCTTTGTGGTGATGAACGGCAACTACCCATAAATTTACCTAAATTTAATTAACATTTTGCAAACTCAATTGCCTAATCACAGTGCAAACAATGACAATCATTTTAACAATAGCAAAAAATATTTCTTTTGGTCTACACTTGGAAATCTTCAAAGATGCGTCACCAGTGAACTCAGCTAACAACACCATGATATGTAATTTCATTCAAGTTCTAAAGGGCATCCATTTTTCGAAGCAGAGAACTGGAAGAGACTTTTCAAAGTTTATTTTTAAACCATCGGAACTGGAAATACTAAGCTCTTCTTGGAACCTCATCAAGATAATTTGTAAGATAAGATCTATACAATGTAGAAGCAAGTGGAAGTCAACGTGGAAGCAGAAGATAAAAAGCAGAACTTCAACTGTAGTCTTAACAAGAAGCAAGTGAAAGTAGAAGCAGAAGGTGAAAGAACAAAACTATGAGGCAGAAATGGAAGAAAGGATGTCATGGCGAATTGTAAAATAAAGACAGAACTGGACACACACTAACAAGTGTTTTTTAATCCTGTGTTAACCAGAGCAATTTTAATAATGTTATAGCTAACGTTTTTTGATATCCGATTTTCCGTAATGTGGGAAAATCTTCACTAGGGTGTTGTTCATATCTTTTTACTGATTTTTACTTAACATGACTATCACATGCATTAAGTCCCTTCTATTTAAGTGACAGAACTAGTGCTGAAATGAACTGACCAAGATCATTGTACAGGCAAAACTCAAGCACACTTTTAATGTCAGGAAAAACTGCTTTCACGTGCTTTAATCTAGGACATGCACGATAGTAATATAACTCAACTCGCTGTTTCATGGATTGAAAGAACGACTCCAACACAGTAAAATACTGAAATTAACTTGTAGATGCTGTGGTTAGTCCATTTCATTAATTTGGTCGGTGCTGTTATTCAGAGTAATTTGTAAGCGTTTGTCTTTTTCTGTGGGTCAATAACTTCATAATGAAGCCTAAATTGCAATGGAAATGTCTGTAGAAGTTTCTAGGTATTCATGAAAATCTGTCAGTACCGAGGTGGAAGAAAAGGAAATATGTCATTGAAGTCATGGTTGATACAAATAAAGGAATAAAATGATAGAAGTGAAATGACATGTAATGGAAGTCAAGTCAAGCCATAGCGTAAGTCTAAGCGGAAGCATCACGATAATACTTTATTAATCCCCGTGGGGAAAAAACTGTCTTCTGCTGTGATGACACCTAACACAGGTCTTTGGACTGACCCAAGCAAACTCCACACAGACTAAACAGGCATCAAACACAAGTTCTCCTGCACCGTCCAGGTGCTGTGAGGCTTTAGTGCTATCTACTCTGCCACCATGGCCACTCAAGTTAAGGTATGGCTGATGAAAGAAGTGAAAGTGAAAGTTGTTTGTTGATAATCCCTATGATGACCCTGCTGATTGAGTGTACTGGTATACTGGTATATACTGTACTCATACTCTCAGTTGTGAGTGACTGCCAACATTAAACTATATTTGGATAGATTGTCTCCTATTATTAGTATAATATGTGTACACCATTAAAAAATTATGTTAAGTTCCATTATGTTCCAAGTTCCAGTTTTAATATGTTTGATGTTTTTACTCATGAACGCACATAACACAGGCCATTAGCTCCGTGTTTTCAAATGCTATTATTCATTCATCTACATTAAATGAATTGGATCAATTGTAATACAGGGCCGTTCCTTTTTTTACTTAATATTGGACCGCTATATAGGACACTACGTGCTATTTTTAACACTGTCTTTCCAAGCATTTTAAATTTTGTACCAAATATCATTCTTAAATGTTTCTAAAGAAGATCATGCCATTAGCACGCATAGAGTAGTTTTATAAACCTGAAGCATTTAAAACATTTTAATGGTTGAAGAAAAAAACTTGTTGCAAGAACAATAAGATCCTGGATAAGCTTGAATGTATACTTATGACAGTAGTCTTTTAAATAATAATAATAGAACAAACTTTAAGACTGAATAGCATATTGTACAACCAGCCATATTGAGTGTCATGTGACTTGTGTTTATGAGGCCTACTGCTCCCCAGTGTGAGCGGTAATATGTAAGGTAATACATTTCACATGTGTGGCAACTGACGTAAAACTGATTCACTCTTTTCCCATATAGTGTGGAAAAACATAGATTGCTGAGTAAATATTTAAACAGAATCGCTCGTTTCCGTAGAAACAGTCAGTAGAAAACACATGGATTTAAAGCAAGGTATAGGTCTTTTGATGCAACTTATATGAGGCATGGTAAATTGATTTTAAGGAAGCAGTTAAAGTACTGTATATTAATAAAGAAAATACTGAAGGCACCAGAATACACTAACAGAAACCTCTGACTGAGATCACCTTTGCTACCTCACCTTGAGGCCTTATATTTATATAAAAGTAAGTCTTGTGTGCAGATCTGAATTATGTACTTTAGCTGAACTGTCTGCTACATAGATCTTGCACAGAGGTAATACCTGGGCCCAGGCTGTTCCTTTTAACCTTTGTAGCCTCTCCTACTTTTGTACGAGTCACTGTTAGGCTTTTTTCCCTCTTGGCGGACACTGGAAGCAAAGTAATCTCATCCAGGCAATGGTATTACAGTGCATGCAGCTGGTCATGCGTTGGCTGGAAGCCTTCTGAACAACCCCCACCCCCAGGGATGTGCTACACTACGAAGGAACGGATGGACCCTTGACAGCTAAATGCCACTGGAGAGCTATGATGGAGTCCTACGACAGGAGAAGCCATGGAGGACTGAGGAATGCTCACCTTGCACTGACCCTTTCTCTTCCACAGCATCTCTGCCTCGTTTCTGTTTTATTTCATCCATGTATTGTAGCTGTCTGGGGAGCAATAAAAAATGGAACGGTCTTTAACCATGTCATTGCGCTGCGCTGCGAAAACAGCACAAGTGTGCCAAGGTCTAAAGATCCTACATTGCTTTTTGACTGCAGGCGAGGCTGTCGAGAGACGCTGCGTAAGCACTGTATAAAATCAGATCGACTCCACAGAGCACAACAAGGACCCCTTATCTGATTCAATCAGCGTCGGTGCTGATGTGTATTATTGAGTCTTAAGATGCTTATTTACCAAGCAACTTGCTATATGTCTTCAGCTTTTTTGTATTAAGACATTTAAACATTTATAAATGATTTGATCCTATGTTTATGCCCCAGACCGTTTGACATCTGCAGTTAATATTTGTCGCAGACTTCATACAGCAAGCAGACTCCTTCCAGAGACCTCTGGTTGTTATGACAAGAGGATATTTTGAACTCTGAGGATTAATGTGTTTTCTCGCTCGTGCGCTCCTTTCAAAACAGCCTGAATAAACTGACATAGACAAGTGAATTACACTTTTATGATTCACCTGTCTTTCACATTATACCCAGAGAATAAGTTTTCACTGTGATCCTGATACATTTTCCAGAATATCTTTAGCAAGTGGTGTAACGTTTTCTCGTGCACTCTATATCGTGAACACGTATGGTTGTTTTCAATCTAATGATACATAAAACATTTTAGAAAACATTTTTAATGTTTTACTACACTCACAACTTTGTACAGATTAATGGCCCCATCATTCTTTGGTATTTTAACTTTGTTTAGCAAAGATCCAAGCAATATTACACTATTTGGTGTACCCTGCTACACTACTGGTCTCATTTACACTGCTTGGTGTAAACGTAAAGCGATGTTTAGGCTGTCCAGATCAGAAGATAGAAACTCGATTAGAAATTATTAGTTTTTGTTTCAGAAGGAATGCCATCGGTTGAATGAAACAGTATATGAACATAAAAGGTAAGCTATATTACAGTACTGTAAATGCTTTTCTAATGACTATGAATAGGCCATTGTAACTGAAGTACAATGAAATCACAGTTTTGGCAGAAGTTTTTATGAGAACATGTTGATACTCTATGTGTGTAACAGCCCACCAACACACTTCAAATGTTGGCCTTTCTGAAAGCTAGAAAGTTATTATTCCATTATCATGATTTTCATGAGATTTTTTTTAACCTGTTTTGGGCTAACTTTAAAATTTTCCGAGTTAATTAATATGTATGCTTTACTGTACGTCTTAGAATGTAGTGATGAGCACATGTTTTATCATAGTTATTCCTACATTTCTGAAACCTAAATTCTTGGATACACTTACAAGTTATAGTGAAGCATTTCCTTTATCAGCAGCCTTTAATATACTGCTAGAATAAGAAAATATGTTGTATTTGTCACACATGCTAACTGCTGCTTTTGCTCACTCTTTAGCGAGTGGAGTACAAGTCCCAAGACAGAAACAAATAAGCAGGGAAAGTATACTTCAGCCAGTTTCTTAATCAGAAAAAGATACAAAAAATTTATCATACGATACCACTTGCTTGTTGCAGCAACTGTTGACTGTTTTGTTTTTGATTAACATTCCTGGAATGATTTATGTTTCAAGTTGTTACAGCATCACAACGTTCAAGATGATGTTGTACATGATATTTAGAGATCATGCACTACAGCCATGTGAACAGGCATGGAGCAACGTTCGACCGAAGCTCCGCAATCTGAAATGCTCAAAAATATTAATATACGATAAGATGGTTTTCTTTCGCCTTCTTTGCATTGGGAACTGGAAACTCAGTTAGCACTTCAGCAGAAATTACACATGTTGCTTGGATGGAATTTTACACATAATGCCTTAAATGTAGGAAGGCACATTCCTTTTAAGCAGCATCATTAAGCAATTACATGGGTCAAATGTGTGGTCACATTGTGCACTTAAAAGACACATAAGTAGAAAGCTGGTGGGAAAGCAAAAATTAAGGACGTTTACCCACAAGCCTTATTTTAACGTAGACTCCCCTTAAAACTAAAGGGAACAGATCATGCCGCAGCATAAATTATATTTTGTGTAAGCTCAGTACTTAATGGATGGGTGTTAATTTCATCATTGCAGGCAGTGTGGTCCTTTGCGGTCGACTCACAACCGCATGGTACTCTCCAATAAGAACACTGTGACCACCGTGCTTAAATTCCACCCGGCAGAGGCTTTCAGATTTATGGACCGCTTGGATTTACATGTGAAATTAAAAATGTAATAATACGTTTGCTAACTCTTTGCCTTATTGTTGTGACAATATCGGAAATCGTAGCTATATTTTGCGTTCGGCTTTCTTGCGAGGTGATCGCGCAGACGTCGCTTCCCCTGCACGGACGCAAGAGCGCTCCGAAGGACACGCTACTTCTGATTAATCCGCATTAAAAAGTGGCCGCGGAGTTCTCAGGGAGTCTGCATGACATTTCGTATTGGACACCAATGAGCTCCAGCTCTGTGAAAAACACCACAAGTGATTTAAGATGTCACCCCACCCTACCCCTCCCCCACAAACCCCCACGCTCCCACCTCGTTGATGGAGCAACATGTGGTCCTTATAGACATCACATACTGCTGTATAATGGATGCGTTTAAAATAGCTTTGTCACAGCAGCGTTCTCCCTTCTATTATACAAAATGTTTTCCTCGCTGCTACATCGTAGTCCTTGGACCACCAGCGTGCACTGGCAGGGCTCGGCTGGAGCATTCAGGGACGCAGCAGCCATACGCATTATGGCCCACGTCGTAAATTACGACACCCTCTCCTCTGGCAGAGCGCACCACCAAGGGGGAAGAGAGGAGCGCGGTCCCCCACATAGAAGACGTCTCCCTTCTCTCTGGGTGTAATTAGAGGTTCCCACTTCTGTCGGAGGCAGGCCTGCATGAAGAATGGTGAGAAATGGGAGAAATTCTCGCTGTCAGAGCTCTGAGAGCCGTCTCATCAAGAGCAAGAGGGGGAAAATCATGTTGGCATTCTCAAGTGTTTCTTTTCTTCTTTGAGCTTGTTGATCTACATGTTACTCTGTAGGCAGCGGGACGTGTGTCACAAGTGAAGCGAGAGTCTCTCTTTTACCTAAACGTACTCCTCGTTGTTGTTTCAACCCTCTAACCCTGAAAAATTGCTTCTTACTGAGTGTTTTTCTTCTATCCATTTTTTATTACCGTTAAAAATACGCATGTCATGCATTTACTACCTTAAAATTACCCGTCATTGATAGTATGGCTTTTTTCTCTGGTTAGACCGAAAGCATTCCTATGGTAGAGTTCACCTTTGTTGCAGTACGGGCACACGTCAGCTGCTATAAACACACACACACACACACACACTGTCTGAAACTGCTTGTCCCGAGCAGGGTCGCGGCGAACCGGAGCCTAACCCGACAACATAGGACGCAGGGCTGGAAGAGGAGGGGACACACCTTGGATGGGATGACAGTCCATCGCAAGATACCCCAGGCGGGACTCGAACCCCAGAGCCACCAGAGAGTAGGCACCACCACACCCCCCTCCTGCTATGAACAGTAACAGACTAATCTACAATAGGATTTGCATTTCCAATTCTGCTTCAAAAAAAGAAAATTTGACCATAAAATTTTAGCCTCCATCTGCAAGTTTTGATTAATTTAATGCTAATGAAAAAGGATCATGTGTAGTTATTGACATCTTGTGTTCTGGATGCTCAATGATCTGGCCGCTGTAATCGAAAAAATGAGCAATTCATTCATTATTTGCCGCCAGATCCACATTTGGACTGCAAAAGTGAGGATTTGGCATTCATTTTACTTTCATTATGGTTTGTCATTTGCCCAAATTCAAAGCATACTTTGCAAGAATGCTGCTGTGCGTGTGTGGCTACAGTGATCCATTTTAATCATTTCTAATATCCAGGCCCTTGTTTCACTGCAAATCTCTTCACAATTTACATGCATACATTTACATCTTAGTGTCTCTTTGCTCCTAAAGAAGACAAAGAAATGTTAGTTTTGTTGTGCTGGTAAAAGAAATTTTGCAGAAGTTCAATTTCTCAGGATGTTTCATAATATGTTGCTTTTTTTTTTCGATTATTGTGATAATTTATTGCGCTGATTCATGTTGTCAAAGAGAACGTTACTTGCTTCTCTTTACTTAGCAGAACACTGCAGTTTAGTGTTTCCTTTTATCACGAAGCCATGAACGGTTCGCTCGAAATGCAGTATAATGACAGCACAATGACAGAGGTTTCTTGTATCAATTTATAAGATCCAGACTTTGAATATTTTTATTATATTACTGCTAACCGCTGAAATGTTATCACTATGTAGTCTCAATAACAATGTTTCATAGTCAGTCTGTAGAGCCCTGTACTGCACATATATCTCTGAGAGTGAAAATCAACATTATTAAAAAGACCCGGCATCATCTCAAAGTGTTTCTACCGGGCTTTAAGCAACGGGGTTTACCTGTTTCCAAGCTAATGAGATTCCATTGCACAAATTTTCCGCATCCCACTTGTCACCCTCGCCAATAAGGAGAGCAGAGTTTGCTCTTAGGGGGAGAGAGCACATTCGCTTTTCCCATGGGCCTCCGTTGTACTTGCTGGAGGTGTGTGTTGGGTGGGGAGGAAATGGTTTGTGTCCAAGGAGAGCCACAATGAATGAACCACTCCCAATAGAGTTCCATCATTAAATAATGGGGTTTTTCAAAGCACAGTACGGGCAGCTGCCTACCCTTGAAGCAGCCAGACAGCTGCATTCAGACTGCACTTTGGTTGGTGGTCTGTCACTGGTTTGATGCAACTCATTTTAAGTCATACAAAGAGTTGATCAATGGATTACATTGCTCTTATATGTGGCAGAGCTACAGCGGTACTCAGTGGAGGAACTGATGGTGTTTTGCGTTTGCGCTTGTTTCAAGACTAGTCCCAAGAAAGTTAATCAAGGGTACAGCAACTGGATGTAGTACATCTTAAAGATAAAAATGAAAGGCATTGCAAGAAAGTATAAACTCCTCGTCGGTGTATCTCTTGAAGCTGAAATTATCAGTGGTTTTATTTAGTAATTCAATGGGTTCAGAGTTATTATAAACTTTACGGTCATTTGGACATGTTATTTATTGTCATACGGTCTGTCATACGTTACATTCAAAAATGATGCATTCATTATGATCATGTATATTATGATATATTTATGAATATACGACATATTATCGTGAAGGTGTATATAAAAGTACTCCCTGCATGAAATTTTATTAAAAGAAACACTTTCCAGCAGATTGTCTCTTTAAGGGTGAGAAAGCTGTCGCAGCAGCCAGCCCTTCACACGTGTGCGGTCCTCTCCTGCAGCACGTTACACAGAGTCACTGTGCACATTTGTTTGGTGGGTCCCGTGGTGGGACACATGGAACCCTTTGTGTTCCAGCCTTCAGAGCTTTGAGACATCTCACTGCAGATGTCAGAATGCCACACAGGCAAGCGCTCCAGCGACGCTCTTCGGTGGGGGCTGGTGGAAAGCCTGTTGTTTTCAGCCGTGGGGGAATCACCGCAAAAAATTTGCACACAAGTTAAAAACACATTTTTTCTGCCTCTCTCTCCTGCCTGTGCAAATCCAGGGCAGGCTAATTAAGCAGTGTCTGTTGGCACTGGGGTAGCGGAGGCGGTTCAGGCCCCAGCGGGTAATCCGACATCTTTCACGTCACCGGTTCCTCGCTCGCGCTCCGTGTGGCACGGCCCGGGGAGGGAAATGAACTGGGCTGAGGAGTAATTAGTAGGTAAGGTGTATTTCATCTTAGTCAGTGCATGAAATCACACACATCTGAAATCAACATTAGGCTGAGAGAGGGAAGGGTTCTGATGTAACGATACAAAGAAATGAATGAATGAATGAAAGAAAAGAAATGAATGAATGAATGAGAGAGTTTTCAGTGAAATCATGGTACTGTTTTCTTGCTTTTTATGATGTGCCTCTACTCTTTCTCTCGTAAAGAAAATAAACAAATAAATAAATACAGTGTAAGAGGTTCTGATAAAATGCAACTTCATGTGTGAAATTAACAGGTTTGGTCAGAGACATTAAGAGAACAACAATATGGCAAAACGATGTACTGAGACAAATTCTTGTGCCTTCTGAAGACCATACAGTAATATTTTCAGCCAGTGTTGAACTTTTTGTTGTGCATACTAAATGTGCAGAATACAATTTCTAGGGAATAAAATAATAGAAAAATACCAAACAAATTAAGCTCAATGTTACGAGAAATTAAAATGAAACACAGTAGTCAGGACATCGGCGCATTCTGCTTTCATAGACAGTTAATAGGTTTCTGGCCTTCGTCGGCACTCCTTCATGTGAGGCTTCATTCATTTGTGCCCAGGAAAGATTTGTGAAGATTTAATTTTGAAATCTGTGCACGTTGCTTATTTTCAGGGAAACCGTTAGTCTACGCTGGGCCAGAGGCTGCTGAGCTGCCCCACGCCTGCGATTGTGTACCGCGTACTGAACTGGAAACATGCAGATCCACGTGCGTCCCCAAGGACCTTAATGAACTGACTCTATGTGTTTAACCTTTGCAACCAGAAAGTGTTAGTGATTCTAAGGTGGCTTACAATTGCCAGCTTTATGAGTTATGGGTCAAACGGTTAGAAAGCGGAGGACAAAGTCCGCAGTGTGGAGGGGAAACATTTCAAGGTCGCCCCAAATGTGCATGATTAGCGAGTAATTTCCTTAAGCGTTCCTGGTATCTTTCTGATACTGTCTGCGGGATAATGTTTGCTTTTACTTCTCGAAAATGTGCGCTCACGCACCACGAAGCATGAACGTGCCTCTCGGAAAACAAAACACAGCGAAGCGGCTCTATTTCTGTAACCAGAAGGGAGGTCTGTTGCGTGGCCTGTCTTCGCATTCGAAAGTGGGCACCGTGTGCAACGATCCATCGAACCCGTGATGGACCTTGTCTCACACATGTCTGGCGTTACAGGGCTTCCCCCCATTTTAATGTGAGAGAGACAAGGGTATCATTTGTCTGTCAAGATTCCTACAGAGTCTTTTCTCGTGTTTGATCAAAGTGGAAGTGCACGCATGTATTTTCCAATTTTATTTCCATTAGACGCGAGACTTTTCTTCCAATGTCGATGGCTCGTGTGACACATTACCGCCTTTGCTCAATTCATGAGGTTCGTAAACGAATGTCAGCCGATCGCATTTTGAAATGGAAGCCAGCTGCCAGTGTAAAGCCGGTACAATGTCGTGGAAGCAGGTCTGAATCTCAAATTATGACTGAGATTTGCTTTTTATTGCATTCACAAATAATTGCTGCTCTACACAGTATTTGTGTAATTTGTATTTTGCTGTTGTACTAGAAGAAGGGAATGAAAATGACAGTTTCTCGGAAACCGGATTTGGACAGCAGGAACCTATGAGACTTATAACTTAACACTTATGAAAGCTTTGGCCTCGTTCATCCACGATACACACATTCTCCCCAGAACCTCTTGCTTTGCTCCGCTATTGTCTCATCGGCCGTGATGGTCAATTTTGTGAAATTTTCCACACATGCTGCCAACATGCTGACAACAAGTTTGCGCACTTTTTGGGAGCTGATGGCTTTCCTCACAAAGCAACTAGTTTCCTCGATATGTACGTACAGCATAATGATTTTGTTTTAGCAGCACTGCCTAATGTAGATTAAAACGTACCTCAGATTTCTGGGTAAAATAAAATAAAAAAACGAATGTGCTCGAAGCCCCTGAAAGACGCTGCAAAGGTGCAGATTTAAACAATAAATATGGTTTGCCAGGATTCCGGTTAAGTGAAATCCCCTCACTAACTGGCTTTGCTTCACAATGGAAACCAAAGGCTTTGACTGACTCTAACGCAATCTGGTTCTTTCTTAGTATGTGAAAAAATGTCTTAGTACAGCGGCAGTGTCATATTTCACAAAAATAAAATTTTTCATTCTGTATCCGGAGTAAAAGACAAAGGTAATGTCCTTCACAGAGGATCATAAGGATGAAACAAACAAATATTGTTTTTTTTCCTACACTAAATGTGCTTTTCATTTTTGGATATTGTTTTCAACTGGATTACATCAGACGTCTTGAATTGAATTTCAGCTTTCAGTGTTTTAGCAAAAAGTGCCCATCTTGGAATTCATGCGGGTTTGATTTTCATGTCGTTTGTTTTCCATCACTTTCTGTGGCATCTTCTGTGCCACCAGGTGTGTTCGGCTACGGGGATCGCGGGCTGAAAAACTCAGTAAGAATAATGTTTGTTTGAAGTATGTTTGCATCTGTGCCCTGTACCCGCTCCCTCTCCCCCTTTTATGTCAACAAGGCTACACAGCACATATTGTGTTCTGCAGAGAATGCATTAGTTTCCTATTGTAATAGGAAACATGCGCAAGTCCTTTTATGAATGCCGTAAGACAATTAAGACCACATTAGATCCTTCAAGTACTTGTAATTTCATAAGTGAGGGTTTGCAAATAAAATGGGGGGTTCCAAAGTCTTACAAGAGGCACTCTTGGTGATGGGAAACAGATATTAAACCCACGGCGGTGATGCTTGGAAGTCAGCCTCCCCACCAGCCATGTGGAGCCCACCCACAATGGCACCTGCTCTTTCCAAAGAGGTGCCCCTCGACCGCGTTGCGAGCCCCCTGCACTTCACATCCACATTCGTGAAGGGGACGGGAGGAAAGACCGGTGAGGCACGGCGTGGGGGGTGGGGGCAGTGTGGAAATGTTGCCGCCCCGAACTCTCTCTCCCCCTTCTTTTTGTGTTGGTCCCGTCACCAAAACCAAGGCGGTGGTAGCGTTCACAAACACTTTGGCCAAAATGGCAGCAGGGAATGGGTTGAAAACATCTCAGGAACATTTGGAGGAATCAGATAAAAGCACAGTGAGTTAGAACTGAGCGCTGGGTGGGTGCGTGGGGGCTGGGGTTGGATGGGGGTCATTAGACAAAGGCATCTGTGCCTTAGAGTGTCACATCTCTAGAAAGTACAATATGGACTGCCAGATCTTTATTACTACACACACACACACACACATTTTCAGAACCGCTTGTCCCATACGGGGTCACGGGGAACCGGAGCCAACCCGGTAACACAGGGCGTAAGGCCGGAGGGGGAGGGGACACACCCAGGACGGGACGCCAGTCCGTCGCAAGGCACCCCAAGCGGGACTCGAACCCCAGACCCACCGGAGAGCAGGACTGTGGTCCAACCCACTGCGCCACCGCACCCCCTGCTCTTTATTACTACAGTCGACCTTATTTATAATCTTAGAATAAATCGAAATCTACAAATTTTTGTTAAAACTAGCCTTCAGTTCTGTATTTTTCCAGTTAACTGATGGAAACAAAACCATGTTAGCTAGCATCACATGTCAGAGAACAGAGCCTGAATCAATCCTGGTGCAAACTACTTGTTTTCATTTACTTAACTGATGAGTCTGGAGCGGTACATTTCCCTTGTTGACAAAACCCCGCCCAGTCGGGCGTGTGAAAAAAATGATATATTGTCTTCATTAGATGGAAAAATATGAGTAATCTCCAAGCATGTACAAGGTCTGAGCAGGTTTATTGTTTTAGGTGAAGGTGCTACCCTACTTTATTTACTTTGATCATGTGTGTTTGCTCCTTTGCAATCAGAGGAAAGTCATTAGATTGTTATCACAAGTGCCATTGCCTAATATGTCGAATAAGACTTTGACCCATTTGTAATGTAGAGAGCTTTCTTCTTGAAAGGGCCTCGGAGGGAGTTTGTTTTAAAAGCATACATCAGGCGAGAAAGGTTCATTACCAAAAAACGAGCAGAGCGGGATAATCTCTGCATAAAGGTGGGGAGGAAAACGTTTCCAAATAGCAGAAGAACTGTCGTCAATTTTTAGTAGTAAAAATTCTAGATCCGTTTATGACAGCAGCAGGTACGCATACTAGTCAAGGAGATGGATGCGTAACCCTTCAAGCTGTTGGTTCAAGAAAATGTACTGCTCCTGCTCTAGTGTCTTTGATCGAGGCACCTGAATTACTCGAGTAAAATTAAATATCCTCTTCATATTCTGGAAGTCAGTTTGCATTAAAGAACCAGCTAAGCCGCAAAGTGTTAATACTAATTAATAACAAACATACTTCAAGAGCCTGTCCTGGGTGCGTCCCCTCCCCCTCCAGCCCTGTGCCCTGTGTTGCTGGGTTAGGCTTTTGTTTGCCGCAAACCCGCTTGGGATGAGCGGTTTCAACTACTGTGTGTGTGTAGTTCAAGAGAGTGCCCTGCTGTACCTATAAGTTCACTGTCACCAAATATATTCAGCTCTCTGTGAGGCAGATTTTGAGAGCGACTGGCATTTTGATATAGCTGAGATTCTAGCTTTTGTGAACCTCCCTCTATATAATAATATTTTCAGAAAGGCGATTTACCGCACTGCTAATCCACTTGTGTGTCTGCGTGTGTTTGTAAAGGAGGGTACGCATGCATGCCTTTGATTTCACCTTCACTCAGCAAACTGACCCCCAGTGGCAGCTGAAGGTTACCTGCACTTCTACTGTCTCCGTTGGGGATGGAGGGCTTTTTTTCACACCATTCTGCTCTTTTCCCTTCCACGTTTTAATGGCTCTGCCTTGTGGCAAGAGACCTTGCCCGCCGCTGGCAGAGAGGGGCCCAACCGTTGCGTGCAGTGCTCACGCTGCCAACTTGGCGTTCTGGCCCAGCATCTTCCGCAAGAGTAAACCTGGTGATCGGCACAGAAATAGACACACATAGCTTGAATGTGGGACACAGCGAGGGAATCTCCTGCTGTATTATTCAAGCCAGCAGACGCAAGGCTGTGGCCGAAGACCACAGCTCTTCATTCAAGAGCATCGTTTCATGACACACTTTTGGAGGTTTTCCCCTGGGGGGAGACAGGAAAGAACTGCCTCACTTAGTGTCCTCGTAAGACGCAAATAGGGACCGTGCACGCGTACGCACTTCTTGTATTGGCTGACTGCAGAATTCCCGTAGACAAACACGTACACAGACACACACACACAAACTATTCTTGTTTGATAGAAATGGATTGTAGAGGTGTTTTCTCTGTGATCGCTTGATCAGACTCCAAATACCGTACACATCACTCACCGTTGTTAAAAAACACATGTAATTGCAGCATTTTTATTAAGCTGTCATTATGACATCCGTGGATCACTTACATCACAAAGTGGTGTGTTAACCTTGCTTACACCTTTACAGTATACCTTTTTAAAAATGTTTTCAATAAACGGAGAAAAATTTCCTAAACACTTATAGTAACCAAGGAAAGCACTTCACACAGGTTCTTTTTCAAATTGTACCTCTTGAGGTTGTGTCCCACATTACTCATTTTTAGTGTGTAAACACACAGTTTGCCTGGGAGCTTTACCATGCTCAACGCAGACTGGGTCCGTGTGAACTCCTGTCCTTTACCAAATGTGAAATGTCAGTTAACTTGACTCTAGTAATTCATTAAGTATGTTTTGATTCTTGGGTTTATTTTCTCTAGTTTCTCAAACCTCTTTGATATTTTCAGTCCATCATATCACTAAGTTTCTTTTTATTGTGCAGAGCGAACTGTGAATGGATTCTCATATGGTTGAGGTGTGGTCTGTTGTTGCATGGACAAGCGTGATATAACTTTCACTGCAAAATGTTTTTTTTTAGCTATTCTGAGACGTTTCCCTGTATCTGTGTGGGTTTCCTTCAGTTGCTCCAGTTTCCTCCAGCAGTCCAGACATGCAGTTCAGGTGAACCAGCAACTCTAAATTGCTCTTAAGAGTATGAATCAGTGAGTGACTCTGTGTGTGTGTGTGTGTGTGTGTGTGTGTGTGTGTGTGTGTGTGTGTGTGTGTGTGTGTGTGTGTGGCTACCCTGCAATGGACTGATATCCTCTCCAGGGTGTACCCCTCTCAGCCTTGCATCCTCCAGATTACCACAACCCTACTCAGGACAAGCAGTTCTTGAAGTTGGATGGAACTGGATGCATATCTTGAGATGCGATTATCAAGGTTAAAAACAAAAATCACAAGGCTAATGTGCTGAAGGGAAAATGGCATTGCTGTGACTTTAAGAACGCCTTAGTTTTCTGAAGAAATGTCGAGAAATTGCAAATGATTAATAAACAATTTGGGGTGAAGTAGGTAGAATGTGTGGTTTGTAATGGTGTCTCGTTTTTTCCTTAACATTTTTCATTCGTACCAGTCTTCCCCCACTGAAAAAACATTATTATCGTTAGCGTGAAGAGAGCTGCAATCATTCACAGCCTTGCTTTTCTCAAGTTAGGAAATTGCTTTGAAAATTGGTGAGGCCTGCAAAGTGTTCAGCACTTAACTCCCATTCCTTTCTTTTGATATATGTATAAGGTTTCTAAATTCATACCAAACACCATGTCAAATCTTAGACCGTAACATAAACCAATTTTTCGAGAATGTTCCTCTTCATGGTAAAGCAAGTAACAATAACAAACACTCGAAAAATAGGACATTTATCTATTCCAAATCAAATTAGTAAATACAATACAGTAGGCGAGCACACAAATACCAAAGCGAGGACCATTTCTTAACCCACCACAGGCATTCGATTTTTTTCCACTGGGAAATATTTTGAAGGCTGTGGCCACTGAAATAAGCAAAAGGTAAAGATTTTCTGAGAATCTAATACTATAAAGAAGGTCTGTTCTCTGGAGAATAGCGGATGGTCTCAATAAGTGTCTGTGTGTAATATTTATATAAAGAGTCGCTGCGTGTTTATTTCGTAATGGAGCACAGAATCACAGTTTTGCATACTGCTGTTGCTTTACTCCGTTGCTTAACGGTACAGTTATGTTTTCCATAATAAGAATTAATACCTGGCAATAATGAGGTGAAAAGGCAATGGTGAAGTCACGAATTTGAAAGAAGACCCAATTGTAAATGAGTTCACTAGGTCAAAACAGTATAAATAGTTGCTTTGCAAAGGCTGCAGTTGAATAGCTCAGTCTCCGTAACTGTTTAGATCCCTCAGCTGTGTTTGGTTTTCTCTATTTGTGTTTTTTCACTTCCTCAAAGCATCGCACCCCGTACTGTAAAAAATGTTTTGACGTCTTGAAGGAAAAGAAGGAAGTTGTCACGACTGAACTGGACCGCATCTTGTTTAGAGCGGCTTTCTGCCGGGACTGCCTGAACGCGCCTGCACACGAAGACGTTTCACCAGCTCGCAGCGCACAGACAGAAGAGACAGAAACCGTATCGGCACACGCAGTCAGCAAACCATTTGGGTTTCATTACTGCGATCAAGTCATACTGTTCACTTACCACCAGAAGGAAAACAATTTTGTCACGCACAGTTCCTCTTTGAACAACAAAACCGAGTAAATAATAGAACTCAAAGGAAGGAGTTGTGCTGAATTTCTCCGCTTCTGATCTCTAACCTGTGTGAGCAATGCAGCCTATGCACTTAGCCAACATGTTGAAATGCGGTCATATTGTTCTCGTCCTTGGATGAAGACTGGAAGACAAAGAACTGCTTGATATTAAATGCAGTTCCTCAGATACTATTAGTCAACTAGAGGAGCTACAGGGTCCCGTAAAGCCTGTGTGATACATGATGTGTGCAACAGAAGCAGCAAACTGTCGGATCCCTTCGCGGTCCAACATACCATCCACAGTGAGTCTTAAAGGGCGTTGGGTTTTCCCACCCATATTTTTCAGCTGCACTTTAAAATACCTACCATGTCCCGTTGAAGTCTTTTGTTTTTGTCATACAGCTTTTTTTTTTTTTTTTTTTTTTAAACTCAGGCAAGCCACATTATCTGGTCATTGTCTATAACAACATTGCACATGCTGACTCAGAGGTGCTGACTGATACTGGAGCCAAGGGGTACAGTGTCATCATGAGCAGGAGGACTGGGAAGGTCGGGCTGTGGCTGCAGGACTGTCTTCCATCAGAGAATCAAAGATCCGTTTCTTCTGTGCGCTCCTTTACTAAACCAGCACGTCGGATCCGGAGCAGCGCGGACAGCACGCCGGCCGATGTTTTCTTAGTTATTCCACGTCTGATTACTCTTTTAAGCTCCCCTTCCAGATGTCCCAAATGTCCCTCTGGAAACGTAATGTGGTTTTTATTAATTTTATTTGTTGTTTCATTAAGATCTTCCCAGTTTACGTTACAAAGAGTAGCCTGTTGAGAATATCACGCTGAATTGCTTATGTGTGGAACTGCTGGAGAAGGTTTCAAACATATTCAAGCGATCGCTTTTCTCAACTGTAAAGACAAAATAAATGCAATGCCACATACAGTATATGTGCGTATGTACTAAACGGAGTTGTTTTCCCTAGAGTGCCCTTTTCACTATGTGAATTTTCATAACCTCCGTGCACAAAGACCCCTCCTTTATTGATCTAAATGCCACTGCTGCACAAATGAGTTGAATGAACCCCCCTGTGTCGAGGACAAAAGCCACACAAAAGACAGCCCTTAAACGCCTTGGACATTTGTGACAAGGCATGACATCAGTACCACGGGATTTGCACCTTACCGTTTCAGAGAGGTCAGCTGTTTAACGTGGGATTAGGCCATGATGGTGAAAGAGCGACAAAGAGAGGGCATCTTTGAGCCTCACATTAACAAATTCCAACTCAGCCTCTAAAGAGCCCCAATGCAAAGGGTAGCTAAAGACAGCTGGACAAAGCCCTGGAGACCGAATGAATAAGCCCCCAGTAATGATCACTTACCCACTTAGGCTGACTGATGCGTATCTCTCTGTCACTGCAAAGGTCCAGTGTCACTGCATGTAGGGGAACAGCACCTGTGCAGAAATTAAAGCGTTTAAGAGGATCAGAATCGCATGGTGCACTTCAGAGAAACATGTTCTTCTTCAGAAGCCGTAGTGCTGTTCTTCAGGAAAGTGTCACTAATAACATCATGGCTACGAAATTTCTGTTCTGCATCTGCAGAAATGCATGGTTTCAGCGCGAATATATTCTCAGCAACTGAGATTTTAAATGAAAAAGTACTCTTCCATGGAAGATCACAGCCCCGCTTCTGATGATGGCTTTCGAAACATCATGTACAATGAAATATATTTTTTATGTACACAGGTTTTTGCAAAAAACGAGGGTCAATATGTAACCCGTGAGTCAAGCCAGGATTTATTACCTGTGTAGCACATTTGTTTCGTAGCACCACCATTTTTTGGAGTTACGTCCACCTAGTGTCACGTGGTTGAAGTTCAGTTTCGGCACTCAGCACATGCATGCCTCTCCGTGTAAAAATAAACTCTGCACATATTCCACGTTTCTACAGAATTATTGTTGAGAACAAAAATTGTTTTCGCGCAATTGTCTCCAGGAAAGCTCAAGCTTTCCGATTACAACGGTGGCCAGTTGTACACAAAAGGCCAACACCAGGGACGCTTTTAATCAGGCCCTGTTCGCCCACCACAGACCGACCTGTTGCCTGCTGACTTGTTTGGGCTCACATCAAAAAAGGGGAACTTGAGTCAACTAATTAGTAGCGATGGTATATTCAATATGCACAGAAAGAGTGATCGGCAGAATGGCGCAGCCTCTTTATCCGGCATGGTTTTTCTTCCCCTGGCCTGGATCAAAGGTGGGGCTGTTTTTCTTCAGGGGAAACGAAGTGTAACGGTGGGCCTGATATAATCGACGCACGTTGCGTACGTTCCAGTCCGCATTAATCACGGTGATTCCTCCGGAGAAAAAAAAATGGACTCTCTCTTTAAAGATTACTCACTAGGTCTTCACTGAGTGTGCTCCATTTGGGTGGACAAAATTAACCCATAATAATGTGGATGCCAAACAAACCATTGTGAGCAACTCGGGTCACAGAGACTGAAGAGCGAGAGGGCCGAGAGAGCGTTTCACCAGCTATAATTAGGATTCCTCGGAGCGCTGTGCGTGGAATCTGGGGTCACGGCAGCAGGGCACTGTGCCAGTACGGACACATTCGCTGCCAGGGAAGAGGCTTCGCTGGCTGGAGCCGCCAGAGTCACCGAAACCCTTTCCCCAGCAGCGTTGGGGCAGCCCGGTGTCCGACACGAAGTGTTCCCCACCTACTCCTCACCCAGCCACCACAACCTATGACTTTCCAGCATTTTTACCATAGGCTGTCTTTGTTCATCTTCATTCAGATTTAAAAATTTAATTAAAAAATACTAAAAATGATTGCTATTATGAATGAGGTGCCATACTGATCTATCACCTAAACAGCCATCAGATATGCTCTACTGGTAATTTAAACTGATAATTTCAATCATTTTTAAACTTACTTCAACATCTTGTATGAAAGGTCAAGAACCACTTTCAAATTATTCCCAGAAAAAATTCACATATCAAACAAACACCAAATTAAAAGGAATTATCAAAAAATGCTTTTTAAAAATGGGAAACTCAACAATACTCATACTCTTCTTTAGTCTCTTTCTGAGCTAAGGTTGCCTGTTTCAGACCATTTACTGTAACAGTAGGTAAAGAACGAAATGAACTCAATGGTAAACTTTAAACAATGATTCACTTTCTTTTGAATGATTTCAAGGTTGCTTCGGAGAAAAGCATCTACAAAATGAATATACCTGTAAAGCAGTTGAAGCCCTCTAAGAAGCTCCTTTTTATGAAAGCGTGTATTTGGATGGAAGTGCTACTGAGCCGAGTGGAACTCATCGCATCCACTCACACAGTTTCCAAGATAAGGTTGACACAGAAGTGGTTTGCCAGTATCTTCTCCCATGCATGTCTGAGAGAACACAGAGAGAAACATGGAAGCTCCATACCCAACAAAAAGCTCAAGAGCTGTGAAGCCCCGGCTTTACCTGCTGCGTCATTGTAGCCCCTTTGTCTTGCTGGACAAGATAAAATTTTAAGTATTCAGTACTGAAACAGGGCAGTGGTGAAGTGGGTTTGGTTGGGTTTGGCTAGGTCCTGCTCTCTAGCGGGTCTGGGGTTCGAGTCCTGCTTGGGGTGCCTTGTGATGGGCTGGTGTCCTGTCCTGGGTGTGTCCCCTATGCCCTCTGTTGCTGGTTTAGGCTCCTGCTTGCAGAGGCTTCAGCCTGTTTGTGTCAGTGAGTACTGAAGCAATCTCTTAAAAAAACCTATTTAATGAGCTGCAATACATTTATCTGAAGCTTTTCTCCAAAGTTGCCTATACTCATTTATTCATGTATGCAACTGTGTAATTTTGCTGTATCAATTCAGGGTAAGATCCTTGCTTAAGGGTACTAGAGCTAGAGGTGGGATTCAAACCCGCAACCTTTGGGCCCCAAGGTTGCGGTTCTGCCTACTACACTACCTACTGGTGTTCTGTACTGTTTGCTTGAAGTTTATTTCTGCAGCATGATGTGTGGCTGGATATAGCAAGGCGGTTACAGAAATGACCTGCAACTGGCCTTTCTGCAGTACGGTATAGTAACTTACTTCATCCAAAATTCTCAGCTATATCAGGGGCTAAACTATAAACGTGCTGGAGTAAAATTTGATTGAAATTACAGTTCAGGAGCTAAGTATCAGAAGTATATACTGGTAGTACATCTAGAGGGCATTTATAGTTTGCACAATTGACAGCTATTGATATTTTGGGGTTTGCATTAAGACTTTTCTCCAGATATGTCGTTTTTTCTAACGCCAGTAATAACCAAAAAAGGAAACAACTCTGGTCTAATTATGTGCATGAAATAACATTTTTCATATTTTCCTTTTTTTGTAATGGTACAAATTAGTTTATTTGTACTTAAGAAGGCAGCTGATGTACATTACTGGAATTAATAATTACTCCGTTATTGAGCTGTAGTGGTACTCATGCACAGAATGTCAGTACTGCATCTATTTGTCATATGTGGAATGTTTTGTTTAATTTTCTTGCAATTTACTGTTTTAGATGTTTAATATGGTTATTTCCTTTTAGAAAAACTTTCATTTATGATACAAGAAATGAGCCCTTAGTTAAGTCCTCCATTCCTAACTGTACTAGTAATTTCAATTAAAGCAATTAAGTTGTTCTAAGTCATGTGCTGTAATAATGGCACATGAAGTGCCATGGAAACTTATTTTGTATCATAAAGCCCTTAACATTATACTTTTTAACATGAACTAATGTAAGACTGGATGTGTATATTCAAGACAAGCATTAAAATAATTTTACAGTAAACACATGAAATGAACAAACTGACCTGTCACTAAGTCTTGTTTACTGTTCTGCTGGAAACCTATTAGATAGTAAAGTATGAGTAACTGTGTTCCGATTGTTCCGGTGAACATGTAAAAGTGTGGCACAGTGGTTCAGCAGGTAATACCAGTGCCATCGAACCCCTAGAACGTGCTTTCAGATGTGATCCCAGCTTAATCTGTGTGGAGTTGGCACATTCTCCCCATGTTTGTGTGGGAGTCCTCCCATTGCTCTGGTTTTCTCCCACTGTTCTAAGACATGTGTTGCTGGCAGGATTGTCTAAATTGCCCTGACTCTGTGTGTGTGTGTGTGTGTGTGTGTGTGTGTGTGTGTGTGTGTGTGTGCAAGTCCAGTTTTATAATTAGGTAAACCCAGGCAATTTCCTACCAGTGCTGAAATTGGAGGGCACCAGTTTTTGATACTAAAATCAAAAAATAAACCCTAATTTTATAAAAAAAAAACATAATAAAACCTTGCTTAATATTAAAGAAACTGTTTTATTAGAAAGCTAAATTAATTCTAGTGCCTTATATATAATGTAAACATTGTATGACACATTTCCACTCTGTATCTATAGCTTTTGTAGATAAAATTTTCTGTGCAATGAACTGTCAGTCTATGCAATAAATACTATTTATTCTTTTAAACTTCAGTCTTGATGATAAGTTTAGTTTTAAGTCATTTCATTTATGCATTTAATCTGCACTTTTGTTAGGATATATCTTTGTGTTCTAGGCATATATAATGTTTACCTATGTGTTATCATAAATAATTACATAACAAATAAATTGTTTGTGAATTAAAATCTTTTTTCCTATTCCTTGTGTACCTTTCTATGTGTACCTTTTCTATGTGTACAATTATTAATTTAGAGATAGAAGTCTGAGTGGTGCCAGATTAATTCCTGCCTAGGATCGACAAAATCTTTACCACCGGCCCTGAGCGTATGCCTGAGGTTGATTACCTTACAATGGGCTGACGTCCTGTCTAAGGTGTGCTCTGCCTCATCTTCTGTGCTTCCGGGATAAACTCCAGATTGCCATGACCCTGCTTTAGGACAAGTGGTTATCAATAACGAGTGAATGAAAGTAAAAAGCATTACTGGTCAGCCCATTTGCCCGATGCCCTTCATAAAAAAAAAAAACCATTGAGCAAGTAAGCTGATGAAGATGCCAATTAACAAATTAAAAAGTGACTCCAAATTTATTGAAAATAAATTTTCTAATAAATTTCTTGAAAAAAATTTTCAAGATTTTATTAATGATGCAAAAGTATAAACTGTGCTGTTGCATACAGACAACAGAGAATATAATGGTTTGTGAATTGTATGATAGAGTAAGCCTACAACTGCACAGATGTAAAGAAAAGAGTGGATTCAGCTACTGTAAGTAAATGGATCAGGTTATAGAGACCATGGCCATTGAGGTTCCCCTAAATGTGACACTTTTTGTGAATCATCCTGATTTCTTTAGATCAGTACTGTAGAGGAGCATTTGCTTCAGGTTTCCTTATGAAGGGTGTTTTCAGAGCCTTAAAACCCAAAGGGAAAGGAGCCTTTGTACCCTAGAAGAACCTTCACCTTTTTGGTGCGGATGAGTAGGCCTTCCTCTTTCTTGGCACAGCTGCCCCTGTCCTTCACCATGAAGAGTGACTGAAGTACTAACTGCCTTTAGAATTGCCCTCAAGTGGTCCTGTCACACACATCGGACATTCTTAGGTGCTATTGAAGAGCATGAATCCTAGCCAGGTTAATGCTTTTGTACAGCGATTGACCCACAACAATAGCACAATAGGGCAATGAAGAGTCCTGCGTGGTGTTCCCAACAAGGAGACTGATCTACGAGGGGAATCTGACATTATTCACGAGTTTAATAGAACTTGGTTTTCAGGTCCCTTTTGATCTGCGCTTGTGCCCACAACGTGCGCATGAATTTTCAGCTGTACGCTTAAATAAAAAGCGGCTTCCTTTGGTGATGTTCCTTGCTGTCTGCGATTTAATGATTAACATCCAGAGTTATCACATTTAGTCTGTAGAGAACTCCATTGGCTGAGTTTATCCATGGTAGCGTCATACTGTACATGAAATGATTGAATGCAGACTGTGTGATGAATCACTGGGTTGGCTTAGCTTGAGAAGAGCCTTTCTTTCCTTTTTGTTTTTATGATCTGGCTTCTGCTATGTATTCCAGATAAACACAGACTTTCTGCTTGATTATTGAAATGACCATGTCATGACACTAAGCAGAGATCCTACAGAACAATCATCATTGTGAAATTATTGTAAATTTTCCACTTCTGCACGATGTCCCTAATGTATTTACTAGATTGTTTACATTTACTGCCGTCACTTCTTACATGCAGACTTTCACCTTTCATCAACTAAAGCAGATCAGTTTAGCTTAGAAATTCAGTGAAATGGGCCCTGTTATACAACATAGGTAACGTGTTTCATTTCGAGTAACAAGGCACAGACTAGTTCAGCGTACAAATGCTATGCAGCAGAATGCTTAATAAATGTACAATAAACAGATGCTGTGTGACAGTCAGCAAGAGTGCAAATTGTATTTCAGTGTATTTAATGTTCAAACTCTTCTTAAAATCAAAATGTTATAAATGTACAATATCAATTTTATTTTTTCTTATTTAACTGGATGCTGTAAAACCATGAGTCAATGATTTATCATTTTCTTTATGGTAGCACATTCCTAACTTAAGATTTCCAAACTAGATGGAATTCCCAGTACACTATTTGTCATTTACGTGGTGTGGATTATTTTCTGAAATTAGTCATTTGCCAGCCAAAATTCTTCCATATACAAAATCCAAAGCTGTTTATTTTAATTTGACCTTGAAATTATTTGATAGGGTATTGCACATACAAATAAGTCACTCAAATATCATTTAGTAGTGTGCATTGTTGTATACAGGTTGTCAGTGCGATTTCCGGAGAGGAAAGGGGAGAAACGCCTAGTTTCTTAGAATGGGTGAAAATGACAATAATTCAATGACCCTCGAAAGGATGATAATCAAGTATGATGCCTGGAAAAAACAATACATATAAATTTACATAGGTCTCAGCTATATTGATATGTTGGAAGTCTGTCAAGGACAGAAATTAATTTTTGTATTAAAATATTATATGAATATGAATATGAATAAGATTGTCTTTTTGGTTAAAAACATTATGTTTAGATTTAAGTGAACCTTGTCGAGAGAAAGTGGCAGCTTAGTTATAAGAGACTTTTAAGAACACGGTGTTTCTTTAAATAAAGCTTTAAATGATGACACTTTCTCTCGATTCTTCTATGAAATACATGCGGACACAAAGATATTTGTAATATTTAAAAACAGTTTTTCATCTTGTGGTTTGAAATACCAGTTGGTGCTGTTGTAGTATTTGCTACCAGTATTGAGTTTTATTTATCAGTGAATCAACACAACATCTGTTCGTTCACATTGTGACGGATACAGTAATTACAAATTTCCTTTAAACAAAGGCATCAAATTAATAAAGAATAATAATAAAGAATAACAATAATGGGTAATACTATAATAGGTATATGTTTCTGTCTCTTGCCAATTCATTTTTAAACTGTGATCTTTGTCGACACCCCCTATGGTCTCCATGCTGGGTGCTGAGGTTAGTGATTGTGTGAGGAAACAGCGGCACAAGAAATACTGGCACTGCTAAACCACCCCCCGCAACCCCCACCCCCAGAAAATGTTAGCTAAAAAACAGTCAGTCAGTCAGTGTTTCTAATGTTGATTTAACACAGAAGTAGACGAAAAAAGACACACTGCAAATTATTCCAATTATTTAAGTATTTATGTAAAAATAATCTCAAGTATGTACAGCCATCGCATTCATTCAGGACAACGTATGTGGTGCTACAGAATACATAGAGAAGGGAGTGTGCAGTAGATGCGAAGCTGTGCTTAGTGTAGGTGTTGTGAAAAGCAGCAGCGCTGCCGCCAGCTATGACATGGCTGAAACCTTCCCGTTTCACGTTCCTTTAATGACCCAAACCATCCAGGGTGTCAGCCTGCCACCTGCAGTGCAATGGCTCACAAAGGCCATAACGCTGCAACTGCTGTACCCCGTCTGCATTTCTGCTACACCAGTAATGAGACAGAGAGGTCTTCTTTTCGAAAAGACTCAGCCAGAAAAATAAATAAATAAATAAAGAAAGAAACTTTGGTTTACCTGGTGTTTTGGTGGAGGTCGGTCTGAATATTGATTGAGCTGACTCTCAAACTATACACTTTCATTGTATGTACTTTTTATTGGCATATACTGCATGTGTGCTTTTAGCTCAGTCACTAGTAGTTCCAGCATGGAAATGTAAATAATCCTGAATTATTATGTCAAAATGATACTTGTAGCACAGAGCCCTGAGGGACACAACATGCTATCTTAAAGGAGCTGAAGGGAAACATAGATTTAAAACAAATCCTCTGTCTTGGAAACATACTAGTCTGTACTTTATGGACAAAACTAGAAGTAAAACATCTTAAGTGTCATCCTGTGGCCTGTCAAAAAAAATTGTACATTTTCATTATACTTTTTTTGGTAAAGTAAAACTGACCCAATGTAAGATCTGGATCACTTCTAATTGAATTGTCTCTGAAGAGAAAGATTTATGTGCAAAAGACAGTAAAAATAATTTCAGCTATTTTCATTCAGTGCACATTTTAAACATTTCTGTTTAATACAGGACAAGAGTTTCTGAATTGTTAAACAACATGTAATATGAAATTGAGACATTTATGATGAAATTTTTGGACTGCACCAATAAACCAAGCTTCATTCAAATTGCTGTTCTAGAAACACAGAGTAGAAATAATTTGTCTACTAATGTAATCTGTAATATGAGTGCAAAAAAGGAAGGAAAATATTTTATGAAATAGTAAAAAAAAAAAAAATTAAAAACATCTGAACAATTTCTTTTAGTTCTAAGGACTCATTTGTTAAACTCCTGTTATGGTGTTTCTGTTGTAACATACCTCTCTTTTTTTGAGTGGAACTTTCTTTACTAAGATGATAGCAGTTCTTGAAACATACCATACACATCAAGACTAATACCTCTTTAATATGTAAATAATGAAAACCATCATAAATTTAAGGTAAACGATTAAATTAAAGCAATATTAAAGCAAACGATTTTGAAAAAGGTACAGTATATAACAGGAAGATTGCTTACAGGGTTCCATTTGCCCCGAGAGAGTTACTGGTCTCCTTAATTCCTTTCTTTAAAACCCCAATGAAAAATAAACCATACATACTCCCTAAAAGGGTGACACAAACCCTAAAGGGTTTTCATGCATTAATCTCTGCTGATTAATAAAATGAAAGAAATTATATATGATTGTACTTGTTGCTTGGAATAAATATGTCATTAAGCACTGATCCTTCTGGTTTAGGAAATTCAGATGCTGTTTTTAAAGTGAGGTAAGCAAATGTTTAGAAGTATGGAAGGTATAAGAGAAAGGTCTGTCCCTGGAATGGAAGCCGAGCCATTTCTTACACTTTTTTCTTCGATGAAGTGAAGCGAAGAAATGACTGTTAGTGCATATCAGACTGACTATATTTTATATTCTATCCCTTTGCAAAACAGAGTAATAAAAGCAGCACATATTTCTGGACATTATTTGTGAACCATGCAGCAAGTCTAACCATGTGCAGTTTGCATTTTTCTGAACTAAATGTGTGGCTACAAGAAAGCTAAGGGCTGATCAATTTTAACTTGCAGCTCTACAAGTGAAGTACTTTACAGCAAACCTCTTTTCATACTTAAATGCAGCCGGAGGGACCCCAATAACTCCCAGTCAAAGGCTACATAAGTGAAAAAATATATTATTTGTGGCTCATGAAGTTGCTGTTACTCACTGAAATGTGGGGAATTATCTATTTGTAATTATGTATGACTGTGGTGCTCTGAAACAACAACAACAACAACAATAATAATAATAATAATAATAATAATAATAATGTATATATAACTATATATAAATAGATTTTTTTTGTCTTAAAATTAACATCTTACAGTATCAACATAATCAGCCCCTTCGGTTCCCTCGTTTATTCTAAGGATACACATTTGGTCGAAGCGATTTGACCTTAACTTTCACTATGGACCTTGACCGAAGTTGCCTTTTTACTCTGAATTTACATTTAGGGGTTAAAATTGCACTAAGTGTAAAAATAAAACTAAAAAGATTAAAGGAAATTAAAAAAAATAAAATAAAATTGAAGGGTTGTTGTAAAACGAATAAACGAGCGTGTAATATTTTAATTAATGAAAGCGGTCGATGTTTTACATTTAGGATTTGTAAATTGAGATTATTCCACCTCGTGGGTATTTGGTTAATAAATGTAGAGCTCGATACGACTTTGTGTAACTGTGTGGTTAGGAGCGCGGTTCGATCTGCTCTCTACTCCTGACAACACCGTCTGCGAAACAATAATAATTGATCATTGCTCTTGCGATAAATAAGTCAGACTTATAGAGAGTAAAATCTGACAAAGAGTTATTTGCATATAAATATTTTGACTTGTCTGCAGTGAAACAGTAGGTGATGGATAGTAAGTTGAAAAGACAATTCAAACCAAAACGGATGTCAATTTCAATAGAAATGAATGAAGGAATTGCTTTTGTTTGGAGTAGCGTTTTAAACACAAACCTCGAAGCTACGAACCTTAATTTAAAGCGTGCACATAAACAAAAGATAACTGTAAATCGCAGAGCGACCTTTCGCAGCTCAAGGCCACGCAGCCTACACGACATGATTAAGATGATCCCTCTTTAATTTTCCTTTTAAAACCTGCACACATCCCGTGTACAAAGTAATGTGTTCTTCGGATTTTCCAGAAAGCAGCTCCAACTTGCTCAGCAGCGACACTTTGATTTGCGCCGCACCTGAAGCGCCTCATTGCTGCTGCGTCCCCGCCAGCAGCGCCGACTGAGACGCAGTGACTGACACCTCCCTGACTGACACTGACACTGACAGTCCTCGACTTACCTCGCAATCCCGCTATTTGTCTTTTTCACTCTCAGTCTCCTTAGTTTCACTGACCTGCGAGTGCCGTTCAGCTATAATGCTATTTGCGTTTCCCCTCTGAGGCAGCGATCCCCCAGAACTCGCCGTGTGACTGTGTGAGGAGAGATCTTCCCCTAAGGTCTCTGCGTCTTTCCTAGGGTCACAGAGTCAGGGCAGCGAGTGAAACCGGAGCGAGTCGGCGCTCCGCTCTCCTGTGTGGCGCGCGAGTGACCGCGCGAGACCGATTTGTCGTCCGCGGGGCCGGAGACGAGGGGCTCAGCGGTAAACATTTCACACCGCACCGCGACGTGTCCGTGCGGCAGAAGATGTCGCGAGTAAACATGTGGCAGCTTTGGCGGGCAAAGCCGCAGCGGAGAAGCGTTTAACTTTACGTCGTGGCCGCGTGACTGTTAGGCAGTGCGGAAAACAAAGTGCTCTCTTGCACGCACCATCCATGTATAACGAACTGATTGATTCTCGGAAAGACAATTGTGACACTTTTCCGAGGAGTACTTTACTACTTTTTTTTTTCCCATGCAAACAGACTAGACACCGGTCTGTTAAAAAAGCATCATCTCTAGTGGTCTTGTACAGTTCCCATCTTTTCCCTTTTGCCTTTTCACCTCACTGGATTTTCCTCAGAACGCAAAGTGCGTTTTAAGGCGGGAAAATGAAAAAAGAGAACGAAAAGCGCGGCAGTCATTAGACAGCCTCTGAGAATAGTGTGTATTCCTTAGGTTACGCGCACAGGAGCAGTGGAGAGTTGCTGGAAGGTTCGCTGAGCTACTGACGGCCCACGCAGGGACGGTGCGGACGCGGCGGAGCGAGCGACCGACCGACCGGCGCAGTGCTCTCGAGGGACGGCCGCCCGCCACCACCGCGCAGCGTGACCCGCCGAGCGCCGAGCGCGAGCAGGTGGCGCGCGGTCAGCTGACACACCGCGTGCCACAGCGTGTCACCGTCACGGTCGCGGGCTCGTGCCAGGCGTGGGATCCTCACCCGCTCACGCGGCACGTCACAGGAACGTAGAGTGTGTTTGATGCGCAAAGGAGAAGAGCGCAGGAAAGAAGCGAACGCTGTGCATACATTTAGAGCAGCAGGAGACACGTTAGACAAGTTCAGAGAAAATACGGGCTGCGGCGCCAAAGAACATCTCTTCTTTCCTGCTAAATAAAGTGCTGACTTCACGCACTGAACTGAACGACGGCATAACCCGCATCATGTATATTTATTTCACCGAACGCCCCCCCTCAAAATAAGTTAGAGAAAAAATGCACCGCGTTCAATACATCTTTCCCGGTTACAACAAAATCCACCCACACAAGTCACTTTTATTCAGTATTTTTTCCAAGATTTTACAACACACATCTGCGTCCATTTCCCTCCACTAGCACAGTTTCTGGTGCACCTTTTCTGCGTATGAAAATGAAATTTAAAAATCACGTGCAACAATGACATGCATCGTTAAGTTTTATATATATATAGATCCATCATAAAAATATAACCGAGGTTCATTTGTAGCAAAGTCGTTCACTCCCACCTTTGATCCGACTCTTACACGTGGGTCACACATCCTGAAAGAGAGCAGTTTCAGACCACAGGCAACTTTTCCAAACTCTGCCCAGGAAAAAAAAAGTGGAAGAATTTCCTTGGCTTCAGGCAAAACAGACGCGTCTGCTCTCTTCCACCACCTCCCACGAACTTGTCTTCAGACGGACTTGTACCGCCGCTAATATCTGCTGTTTACTTGTTTTCCTCTTTCAGAAGGGCGAAGCTTTTTTTTTTTTTTTACAGTGAGTCCAGTAGTTTGTCATCCAAGTTTATTAATAAATACAATTGCAAATATCCCTGGGTCTCATTTTAGAATTTCGATCACTTCAGAGAGGCCATTAACTTAGTGGCAGTTTCTCAAATTACATGGTCCTTTTTCTTTACTCCGTCCCCCGGTATCAAATATACACTACTGTACTGTACTGTACTGTACTCTCCATGCACTGCGAGAGCTTCGTCTCAATTATCAATATGTTGTGCTGAAGTCGCGGGGAAGACCGATCGAGCAGGATACGGATTTAAATTAAGTAGTGTATCTTGCAGTGTAAATCACCTTGGTGAATAAGGTGTGCGGGCTCATAACACATCGTGACAGAGTTCATCATTGTAAGTCGCTTTGGAGAAAAGTGTCTGCTAAGTGAATAAATGTAAATGTAAAATCTTAATCTGTCATTGTGTAGTCGATGTCTAGAAATGAACTGAACAGTTTATTGTTTTTCTTTTAAATTATACTTTTTGAATAATAATAATAATAATAATAATAATAATAACGGTAGTGTTCCCATGATATATACTGTTCCAGTAATAATATTAATAATGCAATCCACCAGTGTGGCTACCGAAGCGAAGCCCTACCTGTCCTAGTGTGTCGCACATCTGATCACCACATGCTCCTCTCTCCTTCTATCTCATTATATGCCCATTTTGTGCAGTGACTCACACACGCATCTTCAAACACCGCTATATGACCGCAAAAATGCGCTCTGCACGCAACATCTGTACATGTCTTCAAATAAATCCCTGTTGTTGTACAAAATATATCGCTTTGCACCCTTGACATCTGTAATAGTTAGATATATGATAAACAAGGGGGAAATTCCACGGTCCCCGTGGGGACTTCACGGGTGTCTGCAGTGTACAACAGGGAGAAATTCCCGAGATTTCTATCTGTGAAATTATCCATTTACTTTAGCTGAGTTAACAGATGGGTATCTGTTTGATATCGGCTAATGTCTCCAAATGCATGTCATTGTGTCCAGTTCAAAGATAAGGTTTGTTGTGCAAAATGTTTGCCCCTCTACCTTCAGCCCGGTTTAATGGGCATGTAAACCAATCTTGACACACATAATGAATGACCATTAGTGGTACAAAGCGCATTAGTTCAAGGGAACAGTGTGCTGTCGGATAAGAACTGCTGTGTATGTAAACCAATTTTCTCCACAGAACAGTGAAAACAGACTTGACTGAATGGTGAGAAGGAAACACACACACACACACACACACACACACACACACACACACACACAGGATATCACAAACATTTTCCCCACACTGCAACAGACTTCTTGGTCAATTAAGAGTGGTTTGCTCTGAATGGCAAAGGAAATAGCTTTCCTTGCTGCTAAATGTCACCAAAAAATGCACCCAAGGCTCAAAGTTGACCATTGGCTTTGTTTACTTCTTTACAATTACCTTAATTGCAGTTTCCATTTAAATGTTTAGCTTATTTTTACTTACTCAAAAAGTGCAATGTAATAAAAAAAAAAAAAAAGTTATTACATCAAATTGATAATGTGACAAGCTGAGGACCCATGGAGGAGCCTTTCTTAAGTATTCACTCAGAAACTTATCTGACTTCATTTGAGCAACTTGAACTGTGACTATAAAAGCTGGATGTTCCTACCATGGACAAGAAAAGAAAACATTTGAGAAATTCAGTTAATCTATCCCAGTAGACGAGGTCGTGACAGCACCACGTGCATAAATACTGAAGGTTTTATTTTCACATTTAGATGTCAGGCAGAGAAAAGCTTCAAACTGCTCTTTCCTCATACCAAAGGGTTTGGTTTTTTCTTTCACAGGGACAAATGTAGAGCGATAAAGGTGCATTTCTGTACAAACAGCAAAAAGTGGAAGGGCTCACATCTGGATGGAAGAATATGCAAATTGATGCTTGAAAAACTGGGTAAAATGTTTAAAAATGCAAAACACATTTCAGTTACTGACTAATGCAATGAGTGTCCTTCAGTGCCCAGGTTCAGACTCTAGATAACTGTGGGGGCATCAGTGCTTAAAAGGTGAATTTTGGAGTGCCTTTGGATTACACATTCAGTTGAGTTCTGCTGGCTTCATGCATATGTCCTTCTGGCCTTTTGATTCTCCTTCATATTGGAGAAGTTAAGTCTGTGTACCATGGCAGACACCTCTCATCATGACTCAGATCCATCCTATCAATCTTAGACACATTCTCACATCATTTATGTCACTTGGACTAATTTAGTGCACCACTCCGTTTCAGATGGAGATCTGAGATCGTGTTACGCAAGTAAAAATAAATACTTTGCATGCTTTGAAGTCAACCCAGCCTCAATGGCTAAATAGATTTTTCAGATCTGATTCAGTGTGCTCATCACTTTGGATCCAGTTATTTCCTAGTCAGTTAAGAATTTTGCAGCTCAGCATCTTTGCCTATTTACAATAATACAAACACGGCAGCTATAGTTCTACATTCTTTCTGTGTGAGCAAAATCATGCGTAGCAACTCTACATCACGACTGCATAATCCCACTCAGGAAAGTGTTTTTGGTAAAAGAGGAATGCAAAAATAGGAATGTGACTGACCTTCAAGAAATCCTTCCAGCTAACTGAGCCATGTATATGTATGTACTTGGCATACCTGAGCAATCTGAACGATACTTGTGTGGGATGAACTGCACAGAAGAGTGGAATCAAAGCAACCCACAAGTGTCCTACATCTAGGGGAACTGCTGCAGATGAATGAATATGTTGGGTGATCTCCTGCTCAAACTTGACAACTGAATGCCTCAGACTTTTGATTGCTGCTACATGTACAGCATATAAACAGCATCATGCTCAGCACACTTTAAATGAAGAAGCCACAAACCCAGAGATCCCGCAATGCTACCCACCGTTCCACATTTTCTTCACGCTGGCATATCTTCACTTTCAGTCAGACCACTAACTGCAAACGATGGCCTAAACATTTCCACACAACTCACAAATAAATCCAGTTTTCCAAATGCTACACTCCCTCTAGCAGAATATTGCAGAGTATAAAAGCCCTTTTGTATGCAGTCATTTAACTGTGTTAGGCAGGACTTGAGGATGTCGCATTTGACCTCTTTTGTCTCGGCAGCCTGGCATATGAGAGTCAAATGTTATCTCACTGCTCTCATATTAACATCTTGGGCCACCGTTTCAGTAAGATAAATTACTTTAATCTCAGTTCCTTGTCACTTAGTATACTTATGTTTGCCATTATGTCAATGACTTCAGAGCTAAACTTCTCCAAAACATCACTTAAAATACAAAAGTTTGAAATACTTGTTGTTTTTCCCCTTGTCTTCTTGGCTTCCTGACCTATTTTACCTTAACTTTACCTGGTGATGCAAACTGAATCTTCTTAATGCCTCTATGTTCCTTTCACTCATTTGTCTCTCTTTCTCATATTTTAAATGATCTGACAGAATACGAGCACGTTTGATATAAATGCGTTATTTAAAAAAATAATGCACCACATAACATATGTAACACTTTCTACGTTTACTTGGCAGATGCTTTTCTCCAAAGCAACTTACAATGAACTCTATGTAGTGTTACCAGCCCACACACCTTATTCACCAAGGTGACTTACACTGCTAGATACACTACTTATAATGGGTCACTCATCCATAAATCAGTGGAACACACTCTTTCTGCATCACTCACACACTATGGGGGAACCTGAACAGCATGTCTTTGGGCTGTGGGAGGAAACCAGAGCACCCAGAGGAAAACCCATGCAAACACAAGGAGAACATGCAAACTCCACACAGACCAAGCAGGGATCAAACCCACATCCTCTCACACCACCCAGGTGCTGTGAGACAGTAGCACTACACGCTGTGCCACCATGCCACCCCTACCTTGTGTTTTAGCATTTTCTAGAAATTATATAGCTCTTGCAGCATTTGCATACAATGACTGGTAGTACACTGTCCAATGATACTGGAAGTATGTTTCATTTCTTTTTACAAAGCGAGGTATCTATATTAGATATAGTTTAACATTTCATAAATAGTTTAATTTAGCTAGCTGCATGTTCACTTTATTTATCTAGAACAAAGGTAGTGATCATCTGATAATTTTTTTCAGTTTATTTACACATTTCAGACAAAAGTAGACAATATTAGCAAGGTTTGCATATATGGTCATAATCAGATGAATTGTGCATACCTTTTACCTCCTCTGGCGTGAAAAATAGAAACCAGAGTCAAAGAAGGTTTATAGCTGTATTAGCTTCAAACCTGTATAGGTGTGTTGTAAGTAAAAACCCCTTAATTGCATATGGAGAAAACCTTTAAGCTGGATAAACCCAAGAAAGCTGGTCCTTTTGGTTGGCCGGCCCAATCGCAAAGCATATACTGTGCTGCTATAATATTTTGCTTCGATTGGACTTCGGGTGAAGGATTCAAGAAATTACAGAAATGTAGAGTTGCCCAGAAATGGAGAGCACAGCAGGCTGGTTTTATAACTGGGTTCATTGCCATATTATTTGTCAGTGCTTATGAACCACAGAGGGTCACACAGTGTTAGTAGATGTGATAAATAATAAAAGGTTCAAAAGCTACTGTTTGGGGTGCAAGTTAGCACAAACTCCAAAGTTTCCCCTGCAGCCTTTGGATTACTCGGTATAACATTAACATAGAAATAAGTCTTCATTTTTTTCTAATTTGTCCTTTTCTAAGTGAAGGAACATTTACAGTCTGCCCTGAAGAAAATTAATACCTTTTTTATTTATTGGCTTTTACGTATCATTACCCAGATATATCGCTCGCGGTGTCATTCACAGCTGTGGTTCCTAAGCACATTTTGTAAAGACACCAACTGCTCACACATACCGACATATCTGAGGATATTTGTACCAAAATTATTTCTGACTTCATCATGCATTGTCAATGACCACTTTTCTATTCCAGGGCTATGAGAGCATAGGGCACAAATCAGGGTATACTCTGAATGGAGACATTTTGATCGTTTGACTCACAGATGTTTATAGGATAAGAGAGGATAGGGTAATACTTGTACTTTTTAAATTTTTAATCCATGTAGGGAAATTCGATGATATTTTAAACACGCTTTCAATGTCATTTGATGGAGCAGAGTTTTTCTCAACTGGAAACTAATGAGGAAAGAAAGAGATGCCTTTTAGAAATTTTTTAATGTCTTTTTAGCTTTTAAAGCTTTGTTTGTGTTTTTCAGGAAGCTCTGTTTTAAATTGTGCAGTTCTTATTTTGAATAAGTGCTCCAGTGTTCCGTTTCCCTCTTTTTTGAGGTAAGAACGCATTGCTGCCAAAAGACTACTTTTTCGCAACAGGTGTAGAGCATAGCACATGTTTTATCTGGGTTTTAAATGCGAATCTTTATCCAATTTAAATGAGTTTTTGAACTCCGAGGACACCGTTACATCAGCCAGCTGAGGGGAGTGTGGTGTTTGTGAACTGAACAACAGTACAGCAAACACACACATGGGAGGAAAGAGATGCTTTAACTTTGCTTTCATGGAGCTGTCCCTATACCAATTTACAGGGCATCCTGAAAGCTGCGCAGCAACTGTGCTGCTCACAGAGTGACTTGTTTTCTCTATAAATTACTGGTTGAAATGAAGCGATATAAAGAGCTGTCATTCTTTTATAAGCCATTTTTCTTTGCTGCACTTTGTTATGATTGTTTCTCGGCACACCAGAGTGTTTGGTAGTCTGAAAGCAGTTATAGCAACTGTGTTGTAATGGGACTGAGTGGTTCCCTTTGAAAATTCCATCACTAGCTGAAACACACGCACACACACACACACACACACACACACACACACAGTCAGTCAGTCAGTCAGAAACCACTTGCCCCAAGCAGGGTCACAGTGAGCTGGAGCCTAACCTGGCAACACAGAGCACAAGGCTGGGAGGGGAGGGGACACACCCAGGACAGGATGCCAGACCGTTACAAGGGACCCCAAGCAGGACTCGAACCCCCAGACCCACCACATAGGAGGACCCAGTCAAATCCGCTGCGCTACCACACCCCCCTCTAGCTGAAATAACATGAGAGTAAAGGCGTCTGTCATTCTTATATGAACTCCTTATCCACCTGTTGTCAAAGTAAAATGTCACTATAATATAATATAATATTGCATTTGTATGAACACTAGGTATATATTTCCATAAGATGTTGTGGTTTTTCATTGTCCTGGACTCAGATGTATGAGGGTTGTGTATATCTGTTACAATATGTTTTAGTATATTAGCTCTCCTTTTTAAATGCAGCATAAAATAAAGTGGGTTTTTTTTGTAGATTTCACTGATATCTGTCAGTTGGAGGACATTTTTAATGTTGTTGTGCTAAAGAGAAACTGCAAAGAAGATAGAACTGGCTTGCTTAATGTAAAGGTGCTTTTGTTTTGTGATACTATGTTTCAGGCATATTATATATGTTAACTGTATGTATTCATGTGTAACTGCTTTCTAAGTCCACCATAGTTGCAAGCCTCTCAGCATTTTAAATTTCACTCAATATTTTGGTTAACCTTTGACATGGGCCCATATAAAACAGTGGTTTTTAGATACACCAAAGAGCCACATTTTGCTGGGGTTAACCAAATTAATGAAACCATGTCATCTTTAGTTTACAGTTGGGTCATAAACCAACCAAGTGGAAGAGCAAGTCAAAGCTTTTGAGAAATCTCACGCAGACTTTCAGAGACAGTGTTTTCTTTCACTCCTTTGGGCTTTACATTGTAATTTCCCCTATTTATAATCTTTTTTTCCTGTTTCTATATAGCTTTATATTTTTTTAACAATCTTGACACATAATGATATGTTTCAACAGTGCATGTTTTTACAATGTTCGTATTGTACATTTACCTGATGCTTTCTTCCATTGCTGCTTACAACATCAAGCTACTTACAATTATTCTCCCACTTATGCAGCTGGGCAACTTCACGGGAGTAATTACCACATCAAGGACAGTACAACTGGGATTTGAGTCTACAACCTTTGGGTCCAAAGGAAGCAACTCTAACCAGTATACTATGAGCTGCCTCCTGCTGTTACAACCCATCCTAGTCTGCTTATTTTATAGGCAAAAGTATGACTATTATTATTTTTCAGATGACACAAAGTTTCTCCATCTGAAAGATCTTTGATAATATCTAATGTAAACAAGATTTATAGGTATGTTAAAATAATTTTAATTCAGTAATAGACAACCTAAAAGAAATTAGCTGTTTTTCTGTAAACAAGACACGTAAAATTCATTAAGCACACATTAACTGTCTTAAGGGTGTGGTGGTGTAGGGACAACATTTACAATGGCATCAGTTCTTGAGGGAATGCAAGACAGAAAGAAAATCTAGCTGTGTAGACCCTAATGGTTTTTCCATTTCCAAAAACACGGTTTCCGTTCCTTAAGAAAACAAACCTGGATATATACCTTGGTTCTTTATGTCCCTGAGGCCCTCAAACATCTCCTCTAAGGTTTTCATACTGTGTTTTCTCACATCAGTGACCCTTATACTTCGAGAACAACCCTTCCACGCTTAGTTGACTTGCAAGAAGTCAAGCCTTAGTACACGTGCATCTCACTTTTTTAGAAGTCCCTGGTTTGTTTAGTTTCACACCCCGAAAACAAATCTCACTTCAGCTTCTTCCTTATACTGAATTACTATGTGTTTTTTAATACCCGATTAACTTGTCTGTGCTTGTTTTGTTCAGTTTCCATAGAGCATATAGCTATCTCCTTTTTTGCAATATAAATAATGCAAATAGAATGACAAAAATTGCTATAATGTTAGCACTAGCTTGATAATTACTCATTTACTAATATTTATTAATGTTAAATTGTGGTAGAATTTTTTTTCCCACCGGTAAAATTACTACAAGAATTTTAAGGAAACGTTTTTTTTCCTTTATTTTCCTAAATTAAACTAAATTTACATTAACATGTAGTGAGTAATTTGAAAATAAATAAAACCGGAGACATTTTTTTCTTTTCAAAGCATAAACGAATTAGCAAAAAGAGACATTTCTGATGAGAGATCTTGTTTGTTCAATCACTGTTATCAATCATTGTCACTAGTTGCCACCAGCCAATGAACATAAAGACACATGGTGAAAAATCTACCCAGACAGCTGGACAGCAAGCTGTTTGATTAATTTGTTTTTGTTTCCATCCCAAAACCTTACTACCGATTTATTGCACTCCCCCTTATCTTCTCCCTTTAAGGAAAGTTTTGTATTGCATGCTGCTTGCCTGATTGCCACCAGGACGGGTATGATGTTCCTATCATGTCTAATGTGTTGATCCCCTAAGCAATGGGGTCAGCATCACATAACATTCCCACATCATCATGTCAACTTCAATAAGACATTGCTACGAGCTACGAAACCTTTCTTTAGAAAATGAATATGATGGATATGGACATTGGACAAAACAGATTAATTTCTACTAAAAGTTGTGTTTTAATCTAATAATGTATTTTAGAAATGGTTCACATATATACCTGCATGTATACTGACATAAAGAGCTAAAAAAATAATAATGATGAACTCAGAACATCCAGAGACAACTAAGTGAAGAAGAAAACCAAAAGAAGCACACTAGGACTGCTTTTTTCAATTACCTAGCTATTCAATTTAAGGTGGTCAGTTTTAAAGACGTTTACGTGAGTGATTCTTTCAGATACAGTTATAAGTGTGACTAGTTGTCAGCATGTATGTTTAATTTTGTCAAGCAAAATGGTCTGTCTGCAGACTCTTATCGCTTTTCTGTTGTCTTTCCCATGTTTCTGGATGTGGAATTGTCAGAGTTCAGATAAGATAGACTGTAATTACAAGGCATGAAAGAACTTTCGGAAGTGGTTCCCAAGAGCTCTCCGTCTTACTTAAACCTCAGTCATAGCAGCAGATGTCTGTTAGCTGCCTGAGGCAGTCCCAGACACAAACCAGAGACAAATAAATAAAATTGAACACACAAAGAAAAAAATTGAATGCATTCTTTTAGTCGACTTTTAAATTAAAAAATAAAAGCTTAGACTCACAAGCTTGTAAAATTACAGATTTGACTCCTTGACAGATGTGTTCTAAACATATTGTGTGTGTGTGTGTGTGTGTGTGTGTGTGTGTGGTAGCTTCAGCTGGGCTGTACAAGTTCTCCTGCCAGGGTTGGTTTTCATCTACCCAGCTGGAGAAACAAGCGCCTGTGTGGTACTTCCTGTTAGCAGACCGGATTGGCAGCTCTTTTTGACCAGTGACCTCAAGGGGTTCACTGTGTGTTTTTGTTCTGCCTATAGTATTCCAAGGATTTTTCAAAAAAACACTTACAGATCTGCAGCTCTCTCGTTGTCACAAATGACTTGCAATAGCTCCAAAGCTGATGGAAACTCAAACAGAACGTAATGGCAGATGCCAGAGCTTGCTTTATTTCACATTTCAGTCAGTTGCTCCTTTGAAGGCCTGACCTTGGCAATGTTAAAAGGTTTCCAAAAGTCTCCGTGATATCAACGTTTATGGAGCTGCTTCAATTCGCACCTTCTCTTCAAGCTTTGTGGAGAATTTTACTCCATGAATCAGACCAAATCTCTTGCCTTTGAGAGCTTATGCTGGGACTTAAGTCACTTTTTAAGCTGATTGCTTCCCAGGGCAATCAATGCAGTACCAAACTGAAGGAAATATTTGCACCACACTTGAAAGTAAACTCCACACTGTCATTGCATGTTATCACCTAACTTCTTTTTATGGCACTTGCTTCACGGGGAAAGTTATTCTCTATTTTTCATGCTCGATTTTATGATTCATGAGTGAAAAAAAAATGGCTCAAGGTAAAAGTTCAAAAATAACAATTGGTTGGTACAGTTTTAGCAACAGACTTTCCAAAACACCTTCTTCAGCTGTTTGTCACCCATACTTTTAAAATAAACACATAAACATTCATTATGTCAACCACAATAAATAGCTAAGTACAGCCTTTTATGAAGGTCCCTATGATCTTTCATAAGCTACACATTACACTTTCTTCTGCATTACATAAGCACTCCTCCTTGATATATAGTACTATGAGGCACCCTTTCCATAACGTGTTATTAAATTGTCAGCCTAGCAGTATATTTTCTGCATGCATGCGGTGAAATCTCGCATTAGACAAAAATACGATTCAGGTCTTAAACATTCCATACGATCCATGAGAAAAATTTAAACCTATGGCAAGCAGTAACTAATTATTCATGGAATGGTATCATATACTTAGACGGTCAATAAAATTGTCAGTCTGGGATGTTTTAATTTAAGAACTTTTCAGACTGCAAAAATGGACCGAGACACAGATTCAAAAGCTGCGGTTCAAGAATTGCGAAGACTGCTGTGGGTCATCTGCATTTCTTACTCCACACAGAGGGAAACGTAAAAGGGAAAGACTTCCTCATTCCAACACGTCAGCTTCCTGGAAAAACAACCACCGCTGGGAATTAAAGGAACCTCTTAACAAGTTCTCCCAAACACCAAGGAGCACTTTAAAAGAAACAATCTGATCTCATTAATCTTATTTATTGGTGAGGTCTATGAAATGGATTCAGCAGACAAAGGTTCCAATGTAAACAGGGATTTTGTTAAAGATTGTAAAATACCTTTCCAGATGAATGCCCTCATCTCTCAAGTTTTCCTGAAAAACCCCTTCTGTTAAACTAAAGGATTAGAATGGTTTATATAAATATTTGCACTGGGTTTCTCTTTATTGGTGAAGCTCTGGGCAACATTTCTTAATCGGTTGCATATAGCATCTAATATGTTTCCTGTTAAACGCTGTCTACCCAGTAAGGATAAGAATAATAAAGACAGAATGAAATCAGCACTGAGAGAGTTGTTCCAGCTCTGAAAGTATCATTTGAACTCACAGTTGCAAAGAGCTCTCTCAGAGTTCATTTAACTCCAGTTTTGCTGTGTATCCTCAGGATTTTGTCCCTGCCCCTTGTGCAAGGGGGCTGCAGTGTGCGGGGGATCTCTGCCTGTCTTTATGCGGCTAAATCAGGGGGATAATTAGTTCAGTGCAGCGCTTAAGTGCTCAAGTGGAACGACAACCCGCACATACGCAGGCCCTGTGGGAGCGGGGCTGCGGACCACGCCGTGGGGGTCTTAAAGGGGTTACATGAAACACCCACCTTTGTACACGTAGGCAGTCCCTTCACCTTCACACTGTCAAATTTTTGGTCGGTTTATATATAGGTATGAACATAGACATATACGTATATATATATACAGTATTATAAAGTGAAGGGGCTTGTCATTCATAACGGTGATGTGTAAGTGCTAATGGAAGCACTATCTGCATCTATGCAAACCATTGTTATTAAGAACTGGGGAAACATTATTTCAACATTTGCTGAAATATCTATAAAATATGTTTTTGAAGATGTAAAAATATATATATATATATATATGGTAATTTCACACCATAACTGAATGAAATCTGAACAGGCAAGTTTATCACTAACTATTGTACTTATCATTCACCCTCCACTGGTTTTCTTACTCAGTGACTCATCTGGCTGAAGCCACAACACAAAAACACTGGCTTACTTACTGTAAAAAGTACAGTAATAGCAAACAAACAGTTCCAGAAAATAGAGCAGTGACGGCATGTTTGTGCATTTTTCGCCTTAAGTGTTCTCTGATAGTTCTTTCTTTCCAGAATACGTCACACAGAAGTCATCTTAAAAAAAAAATAAAGGTTTAGCTATAATGAGCGCGTATATATAGTACCATTAGTCATCTACTGAAGCAATATCACAGGTCTCTTAAGTTTAGCGAACTCTGCTCCTGTGTTCTCCCCCATTTTTTCTTAACATAATTATCCCAGTGGCAATCTGGTTCTGGAATTAACCTGTTTTGCAAAACTAATGGGGTTAGATTTAGAACAGATGTAGAGTTTGCCTTTGCTGTGTGGCAAACATATGTTAACCAGCACTGAGGTAAACAAATGAGAAAATAAAGTTTGTCTCTATCAGAGTTTGAATGTAAAGGAATAATAAAGCATTCCTTGCTATATCTGTCCATATCATTTGTATATTTTTTTTTTACATCGTTTCCTGTCAAAAGGATGCGGTGAAGCTTTACTGATGTCTCCATCTGCTTTTCTCAAGGAACTGCTACTTCCTTTGAACTGAGAAAGGTCTTAATTTCAAAGCATCTGACCTTTTTTCACTAATTTTGAAATGCATTCTTCAGGGAATTCTTCTGACCCCAGGCCAGCTTCATGTGCTGGACATCCGTCGATGCTCGGCATTTAAATGCGAGGCTGTGAAGGTGCATGGAAGTGCGGTGTAGAAGGTCTCGAGCCAAAGTGTAGACTTGTGCGCTGACAGTGTCAGGTTCCAGGCCAGAGAGAAGGGAAAGACAAACCCTGAAGGAGAAGCTCAGCCTGGGGTTCAAACTGAGCGGTGAACAGAGCATGTGAGGAGGACGACTCTCTCTAAAGAAGAATGAGAACTTGTGACCCGAACCTTGTGCCGATTCAGGCCCCAGTGCCGACACAATGGGGTGATGGCGATCTGGCTGGAAGAGAGACTGCTGACAGATGGGTTCGTCCTTTTCAAAATAGCACACAGTTTTCCGCCATTGTGTCCTCTACAAACACATTAAAACAGCATTATTCAAGTGTGCAAATAGCCATAAATATTAGAAGCATCCACTCTAGAAATAGCTGTTAACTTTTGGTTGAATCTTTTCCCACTTAGGAGCCTGTTTGAATTTCTCTCTGACAAAATGATAAAAAATATATATCTAATTCCTCTAAATTGTACATGTAGATCAGTACTGAATTAACAGTGTTTAGAATGCAGCTTTTGCTATCCTTCTCGTGTGTTCATTATTAGCAATAACCAGTAGTATCAGTTATTTATGCACAAGAAATTTCTGCCCTTACACTGTTATAAAAGAAGTCCAGATGATTTGCAAATTGTTTTGCTAAAAACGAAATCTTGAAAATGAAAAATGTAAGGTTTGTTCTTTTTAATTATCATTTCCGACTTCAAACATATTCAGGAACAAATACTTCTCAGTATATTTTATTTGTTTATCAACCATTTCTGGCAGCTTGCTGTGCTCCAGCTTCTATTGCAGTGTATTATCATCCGTACCAGGGTAAGGAGACACTTTCTTTTAACAGCATAAGAACTTCTCATAAACTCAGCGCTATACGTGTTCTCTGTGATATATGTCATGTTGCCATTCTTGCTTTGCCAAGAAGATCTCAGGAAACCTTTCTAAAAAACAATTATTTAACAGCTGTAATTACCCAGTCGTACCACTAACATGCAGTAAATTTGTAAATGAAAGCGGATAAACAGTGGTCAGTTAAGAGAAAATATTGAGTGGCATTACCAAAACTGGGAAATAAAATGGGTCAGAATCACATGAATTTTATTTTCAGGCATTGGTCTTTAATTATTTCCATTGATGTTTTTTCTTTTTGGGGGTTTGTGGGATATATATTTTTTATTGTTAACTACAAGACCAAGAAACTGCTCTTTATGGAAGGTGCAATTTAACTACCATTAACTTAAGAGGTTCCCTTTATACCATACTTTGGAGAGAAATTTTAGACTTGTTCTTTTTAATATATTTAGGAGCACAAAACAATATCAATTTCAAATATTCAGCTTTTGGGAAAACATGGACCTTTATCACAGTCCTTTGCCTCACTTGCACTGCACTGCTATCTTTGTCGCAATGATCCAACACATCACCACAGTGTAAATACCTGTACATATTTCTCCTTCCTGTGACCCTGTCCAACAAAGTGAGGTGACAGGAACTGTGCATTTAATGCAGAACTGGGTGTTTTTGGACTTATGCTACTTAATATGTATAATATATGGCAGATAAATGTGACTGTATACATCTTGCAGAAAAAAAAAAACCAAAGACGCATACTGGTCATTAAAGGGGATGCAATGTTTCCCGCTATTGTGTTCATTGTATATTTACCATATGGTAATTCTGAAAATATATAATACTTTCTGTGCTAGTGAATACCTGGATGCCTACAGGAATGCTATTCCTCTCAAGATCTGAGAAACCTGTCATAAAATAAAATGAATAAAAACTAAATTGGCAAAGAATATGTAAAGCTTGGAACAAGGGTAAAAGAGCCTTTGCCATCTGGACTAGGAAATGTGTGCAATGCTCTAGAGTTTCCCCCTCTCTCCTCTCACCTCATCATAGAGGGGAGCCTGTATGTTTCATAAATAGCTGGTTAACTAGAAAGCAGAGCATATCTCATAAAACATACACAAGCTAGCTAGTGTCAGCAGACTTCAGTTATTTGATGCTATGAGCAAGGTTTTGAACCCAGAGCGCTTTGCCCTTTCCTTCTTGGCACGCTACCAGGTAAAGCGTGGCATACAGCTAGGTCAGTGTGGCTTTCACTTCCACACTGGGACTGATGGGTCACACAGGTTAATCCTGTATTTGTTTTTGAGTGTGAAAATCTGTTCCGAAGCCCTTAATGATTTTACAGAAAGAGGGCATTCTGAGACCAACTCTGAAACTGTGATGGAGAGTTGCATTGCCACATTGGCAGTTTCTTCCTGAGGGGAATATTAGCAGAAAATGAGCAATTAGTATAGAGTGTAAATATTTGAAGAACTGTCATTGACCGTGAGTCCAAATAGGTACTATTAGGCATTTATTAAATTCTCCTAGACGTTTTCAAGGCATGAATTGGCCCTTAAGCTTAGTCTGTGTTTTAGAGAACGCAGTAGTCAACACATTCATTCTGAAGCTGTAAAAAAGGCTTGCATTAAACTCTCATACTCTCAAACTGTTCATCGCAAAATATTATCCAGTCCATTTGCTGAAAGGTTGTCTCATTTATTTGTTAATTGTACTGTTGCAGCAGTTTGCTACATTGACTTGGCGCTTCCCAGGCCTTCAGCTTGCAGAGGGAAAGCAGTTGTATGTGTGCAGTCACTCTACCCGCCTGACCGTGCACGTGATGGATCAGCAGTGTTCTCTGCTGGGGGTGAAGTTTTCATCTTTAACCCTAAATCAGTTCACAGTTTGACCTGTCCTTGAGAGAGAGGACGTTACTCCAGGCCTTGCCACATGATATCAAGCTCACAATAGCACCCTATATATCCCTTGTACTGTATTTGCCTCATCCCAGCCACTTCAAGGTGTTTTTCAAGCTTAAGCAGATCCAAGTAAAGTAATTCAAGAAATGTAGCGTGGGCCATTGTTAACTGTTCATTTAAAATCAGAAATACAACTAAATGCACATATATTAAAAGAACACATAGTCTTTAAGCATGAAGGAAAGTTAAGATATATTTTCAGTTAACTCCTCTTTATGGGTGGTCAGTGCAAGCACTTTAATTTTTCCCTTTAAAAATGAAAAGGCAATTCCACAGAGGATGGACAAATGGTTTATTGATGGATTCATTCTGACTGTTTCTCCACATCAGGGACTGATCTCTGACCCTAGCCATCACCTTTAGCCTAAGAAGCCTAGCCTATATGATTAGCTTCCTTCCAATTTTCCTGGAGTGGAACTGAGTGGCACACCGTTTCGAAAGAGCTTCTCTGTGTCTGTGAGGATGCAAAATAATCTGAGATTAGTTTTGAATAATTCCCGAACAGCATGAAGTTTTTAATTCCTTTGCTCTTTAAATGTCTTATCATTTAAAAATGTGTTCATAAAATACACAAGTAAATGATTTTGAAGTAAGAATACAGTGATTTGTGGAAAAAAAAGGAAAATAACTGTTTGTGTTTGAAAAAAACCAAACTTCTTTAGCACTGAGCGGAAGTTGTTCCCTTTAATAGGTCTTGGTTTGTACTAAAATCCTTTGAAAACTTGAAGTTTTCTTGCCGTAAGGTACTAAAAATGACATAAATTCACATTTCCATATAGTTCTTACCAGACTGATGTTTTAGCTCCGAAGAACTGAACAAGTGAAAATGACTGATTATAGCATGAAATTTCTGTAAACAATTTTTAATAAGAGTGCAGTAAAAGGAAATGTACATCTTTAATCCTTTATACTGGCCAGTGCTTTTCACAATTTGTTTACACATAATTAAGTTAGTTTTTTAACAACTTGCTAAAACATACCTCCCCTGTTCTGTGCACAGTGCATGTTGACTCAACAGTTTTATTACCGAAGCCTGAAACAACGTCCACATACCAAAGACAGAAAACATAGCTAGAAGGTTACCACAAAATATTTTCACTTTCAAGGTGCACTGTTACTTACAAATTGCTTTTAACTTTGTGATCCATTGCCTCTTATTCTAATAACTACATTTTTTAAGCTTGTAAAAGGTTTTTACTAAACATGCTTTCAAACTGGTAATGGATGAGTAATACTCATGTTTTTTTTTTTTTTTTCGCATAAATACTGTCTGATGAGTTCCAACTGCAGCGTGCACAAAAACAGCCCGGGTCAGGCAAACAAATAACTTCATCGTCATTGGCACTTTTCCATCAGTCAAAGACATGGCAAGCTAAAGTGTCTTTAAGCATTCAAGGCAACTGCATTTCCACTTCAAGTGACTGACCCTTAAAAAAATCTAGCCCTGGTGATGAAATGTCTTTTAGGGCCCTGTCCTTCTCCTTCACCAAATTTTTGTGCTCTCCAGTCCATCTGGCTCTTTTAACCTCTCAGAGTCTGCTAAGTTTGATTGTAACCAGCTAATCATCGCTCAAGCGAGTATGCATTAGACGTTTTTGTGCAAGAAAGTACTTATTACAACACTTTGATTGGTTTTTGCAGATTAAACACCAGTACAACCTTTAAAAAAGTTGTTGAAGCAGAACTGAGATCGTACGCTATCATGCTTCATCAGGCTAGAGACACACTAGAATCTGTAGCAAAGTGGTTGACCGTGCACCCGTAATGATGAATAAATATGTTGAAGGATTATTCCACAGCCACTCCATGTTTATTATTAGTCCACCATCAGCTCTGCTTTAAGGAAGCTGTATATCCCATACA